>NC_048284.1:7088081-7233081 GCF_009762535.1 Notolabrus celidotus
GTGTGTGTGTGTGTGTGTGTGTGTGTGCAGCCTACTTGTGCCAATCATCCAAAGGGATAGTTGAGACTTCTCTGAGCTTGTGTGAGACAGTCATCTGGTCGTGTGTTGGTTCATGAGTGAACACTTTATTTTGAAGGTTTCATAATGTTCCCCCTGATATGAACTAATATATAACAGGACATTTCCTGGAAATCATCTTCCTAATTGGTACTCATTAAAAGGAAAACGGAGACAGTGTCTGAGGGTTCGGAACCAATTATCTAATTCTAATTAATTGCCAACATAACCTTCAATCAGAGGACAGCAGGTCAGTGTAACATGGCAGAATAAGGAACTGAACTGTATGATATGTTCTTTGGAGCCACATGTCAAAACTCTACACTGGTTAGGAGCTTTTTCTCTGTATTCTTTATAATAAACACTGAAATGCTCTTTCAAGTAACTGTTAATGAGTGGGATGAGTTCTGAATGCCATGAGTGGAAGCATGTATTTCATTTTGGCCATATGCGCCAAAATATCCCCAAAAATACAACAACTGAAAATCGTGTGCTGGTAGAAAAAACAGGCTACAGAAAGCCACAAAAAATGCATTAAATACAAAATGTGATGAGTACATCAGTGATGCAAAGTCAGAAGCAAACACATCCACAATACAAATGCACAAGGAAAAAAGATGTGTAACCAGTCTTTACAACAGAGCTGCTCCAGGCCTATAGGGGGAACTAAGTGGGTCTGGATTCAGGTGAAACCACACAAAAGCAGGGTGCCATTGGCCTAGCGGTCTAAGCGTTCGACTCCCGGCCTCCACCATTTGCTGCATGTCTTCCCCCTCTTTCTGCTCCCCACGTTCCCTGTCTCTCTTCAGCTGTCCTATCCATTAAATGCAAAAATGCACAAAAATATGAACTTAAAAAAATTAAACCAAGCAAAAGCAGGTGAAACGTGAAACCCTGTTATGACATCCCTACCTCCACCAGTGGTAATTTGAAGTTGATTCATTCTCTTTCAACACCTGTCTGCATGCTGTTAACTTAATGTTAATCAGTATTTAGATTCCCTGGAATACATTAGAGATGATTAGTTCAACATTGATTCAAGACACAAGCATTTTAAAATTATTCTCTTCTCCTTTTGAATCAATCTTTATATAGCACCAAATCACAACAAACGTTATCTCAAGACTCTTTACAAACAGAGCAGGTCTAGACCGTACTCTATGTTCTATTATTAACAAAGACCCAACATCAAGACAGGATAAGATCCAGTCCCATCTTACAGGCAGGACTCAGTCTGATCTCATCTTAATCCACCATGAGCAGAGCACTTTGCAGCATTTAGCAAGTTACAGTGGCAAAGACAAACTTCCTTTAACAGGCAGAAACCTCCAGCAGGACCAGACTCATGTCTTACTGACAGACCTGACACAGTTTGCATTTTTACCTTTCACAAACTGTCATCATGAGGTTGTTATTTCAGCAAGCTTAAGACCAATTCATTGCAAATTAAGTAGGCCAGGGTAAAGTCTCTGTGTAACTTACTATTTACAGTGAAACTGAGACTCACCAGAAATGGATAAGTGGATGCTTTCGTATCCTATCTTGCTGTTAAAGATAGTCATGGTAGAAAAATGATAGGAAGTAAGAGGAAAAGAAGGAATGACACACAACAAATGTACCCAGTGAAATGTGCAGTGGGACTGTGATTAAGCGTCCCACAACATGCGGTCTTGGCTTTGGAGGTAAAGTGGATTTTTAGGGAGCAGCACATTATATCATCAGATGTCCTTTCTTTGAACATAACTGCCTGTACTCTGAGCTCTCCTTTAAATCTCCAGAGAATAACAACAAACATGTTCAGACGTTCCAACTGTCAAAAAGTCTGTGCTTTGGGAGTGCCTGAATGGCTTCTAAAGTTCATGTACTGTGTTTGTGTTGTATTAGTGTATTAGTGCGTGTCTGTGTGAAGGTGTGTATGTTTGCCTGTGAAGGACAGGTTGACACAGGTGAGCTTTGAGTCATGAATGGAGGCAGAAAAGGGTAAACAAGAGAGGACTTCACTTTTAATAAAATATGGGTCAGTTCAGCATAAAAGAGTTAAATATGAGCGCAGACACATGAAAACACGCTCAGGCCTTGTTACATAAACATGTAGTCATCCGAGGAATCAGAGCACCGTAAAGTCAGCGAGGGATGTATAAATCTGTTTTAATAACGGGTTTAATCTGCAGAAGTTCTGAGTTACATAAGATCTCATTTTCTGAGAGGAGTGAAAGAGCAGACATTTGTTCCTCTGTGAAAGTAGAATGTCAGGACTCGTCTAGGAGTGTAATTATTGTTAGTTGCTTTGCTGCTTTCTCTGTATTCACTCCATACGTGTCAATGAGTCATGGTATGTGACAAACTTCAACCTAAAGCCAGTAATTGCTGAACTGGGAACAACAAGGTGAAGCAGTTCCACAGCGGAGGCCAGAGAAGCAGCTTGTCACCACCTCGGCTAATTACTCAGATTTTTCTGTGTTAGGACCGCAATTAACAGGATGATTTCACCCACAGAGAAATATCTAGGTGTATTTAGAGCATGCTTCTTCTTTCTTTGTTGGGGACAGAGGTGTGTCCAGAGCTTTTTGACCTGGGTGGCCTGACCTGGACACTGACTCATGCAGGGGTGGCATAATGTTTGTGCACACACTGACCAATTAATAAATAGCCTTTATTCACCATTGCTGTCTCCACCAA
Organism: Notolabrus celidotus; assembly: GCF_009762535.1. Taxonomy (NCBI): domain Eukaryota; kingdom Metazoa; phylum Chordata; class Actinopteri; order Labriformes; family Labridae; genus Notolabrus; species Notolabrus celidotus. The sequence goes on from NC_048284.1 coordinate 7,090,818, forward strand.
TCATATGACAGAAAAGAAAACATGAGACATACTACTCTATGTTGATGATTACCTCTTGTATAACTCTCTTAGCATAACCCAGAGGAAAATGTCCCTGCTCAAGGCTTTCTCTTCTAAGTCTCCGGAGACCAAATTGAGATTCTCACTTCAGCCTCATTTAAGTTTCAAATTGCTCTCATTAGTTTCTCATAAAATTCACTAGGAGAAATAGTTGAGACCATGATATGAGTCTTATTTGAGACTTAAATGAGAGATCTCATTAATGGCTCATTTTCTTCTCTTTTTTTAAAATATATTTTTGGCCTTTTTGCCTTTATTTGACAGGACAGCTGAAGAGAGACAGGAAATGTGGGGAGTAGTGAGGAAATGGTTGACCGGCCAGGAATCGAACCGGCAACCCCTGCGACGAGGACTGTAGCCTCTGTATGTGAGCTGCTTAGACCACTAGGCCACCAGCGCTTCTGCCAATCAATCTCTTGAATTGTAACAATCTGGATAAATCTGGTCAGACCTTTTTGCGGCCCATATTTTAAATAAATGGTCGGTCATACCTAGTATGAAATCTCTATCTTTTGTAATTTCTCTCAAATCCACTAAATCTTTGTGAAGTGGTTTTGTTCCAAACAGACTTGTAAAGGAAGGACCATAGTGTGAAGTCAAAGAAGAGATCATTTTACATCTAAATAGCTGATCTTGAAGTGGTTCAAATGTTTTAATGAGGATTGTAAGTTTGTGGACAATTACATTGAAATCTTAATTTTGCAGGGCACTATAAATGTTCATGAAAAGATGAGCACAGGCTCTTTCTTTGCTCCATCTGAGCTCAACTTGAGACAAAAACTGAGTCTGACAAAAACAAATGGATGAGGTTAGATTGAGATAGTTGAGAGAGCTCCCTGATTTCTCCACCTGAGCTCAAAAGGAGTCACAACACTTGAGAAATACCTGAGAATCATTTCAGATTCTGACCAGATCTCCTTTTGAACTGAAAGGGAGACTAAGCTGAGACTTTTTACAACTTTTTTTCTGGAGGCAAGAATGAGAAACAGGAGACATAAGCTATAGTCTCATTTTGCTTTCAAACAGATCTCATTGTTGTCTAGGAGACATAAATGAAACCCTTTTGAGATCTCCTCTCTAGATTTCTTTTCCTATGGGAAGTCCCTCTGACAAGGCAAATAGCCAATCATGGTGTAGGAAAGTCGGTGAGCAGTGGATCAAATTTTAAGGGGTCCATGTCACACCATCCAGGATACACCCCTGGTTAGAGAAGGGAACAGGTACATTCAGATCTGCCACCAAGCGTTGCTACTGCAGTAGTGATGTTGAGAAGTCTATCTGTTAAAGCTTCAAAATACATTGCAAATTCATCACAATCGCAATATCAGCATCAGGATTAACAGATGGCTTAAGTCTGAACTTATTGCAGTGGAACCTGAAAAACCTGTAATTCCTCACTCAGCATGAGTACGGTTTAACAGTTGGATAGACTCCTGAGTTAAATGGACATGCTTTTGCAGACAACTGAAGCTAAAGCTAGCTATCTACTACCCTCAGATTAAATGTGGCACACAGTGGTTATTTAAAAGAGCTCTTTGGATTTGTTTCTGGATTTGCAAACACAGGTATTGTGCAAAAGATGTGAAGAGCAGTATTTGGTAATAGCTACTATGCTCTATTAGCTGCTTATTTCTTGCACTACAAATCATTTTTGCTAAATTAAAATCACACCATCCTTATTTTTCTCATGCTGGACGAATATCAAGTCCAGATATACACTTAAATTCAAATAGGAGACACTTTTCTGTTTCATGCTCAGGACAGTGGATAGGTCAAGAAACCTGGAGACAGTGGGGTAATGACATCCAGGAAGGGGGTCCACAGGCTGGAATCAAGCCCAGGCCACCCGCTTTATGGGTGTATAACCTAACCATTAGGCTAAATCTGTGCCCTATTTCATGCTCCTTTAGTAGATAGATGCTTTGCATACAAAGCATATGGCCAACTTGTAAAATATTATGCATTCTAATAGATTGTCCCACTAAATGAAGCTCAAAGCTCAGTGTAGGTTCAAGCAGGACTGTTTTGTACTCATTAATTCATTCTTAAGTCATCATTCATTCATGTCAGTCCCTCTCCTATCTCTCTTTCTTCTGTCTCCTATTGTTCACTTTCAAGTATTAAACCAACCAGATTTATCTTCAACCTCTATCAACCAATCATTCTGCTGCTGCCAGAAGTTTAAAGTCAAGCATTGCAACCCCTCTTCCACCCTGGTCACCTCCAATCCATCTCATCAGAATCCAGCTCTAGTTGTTCAGCTCATCTTGCATCCAGCTCACCAACACCAGTGTCTAGACCCCATCCTCCTACCCTGCTCTCAGCTTCACTTACCTCTTCGATTACATAAAGACAACACCATGAAGTCTAATAATCAGACATTGCACACTTCTCATATCTTCCAATCTCGTCAGATTAATAACTGTTCACTCATAATAAAGTCGCTCCTCATTGAAGTAGTGTTAAAAACAACACAAATAGCTACACCTAGGCTATCTGTAACAGTTAAGAAGTGCTCACACTCTTAATTATAATCCAGTTACACAATAAGTAACAAGAATATGTGGCAGTAATATTCATTTTAAGTAATAAAAATGTATTCATATTGTTATGATCCATGATTCCTTTGTGGAAAAGCAATCTGTGTTAAATATGATGGTATAAAAATCAATGTAGGTGAACAAATGTGTGTCGTAGTAATTTTTAATCTTCTAAATATGATCCAAAGATTAAGATCATGTTTCCAAAAGGAGCTCCCATTTTGGCGATGGAAGGATCAGCAGCAGATTTAAAGGTACCAATAAAAACACCAAGCAGATAAACTTTGTGCCAAAATGTGACACGCACACATAGATCTTCTGTACTTTGGATCTGACTTTAATTTGTGGCAGCGACATGAGGCATGATGGGAATTAAAATTATCTTGGCTATAAACCAGTGAAATACTGGACTCTAACCCAGTGACATACATGTGAGGTTGGAAACTAACCCAGATACACACTCACATATTTCTGCTGCAGCCAGTGTAAGAGGCTGTAAACAGATGCCCCAGAGGTCACAGAGTATGTGTGTGTGTGCGTGTGTGTGTGCGATGATCAGCGCTGAGTTCGTGTCAGTAACTACTGTTTTGCTTTCAAAGCTGGTTTCCAGAAAACTGCAAACAGTAATCTTGGTTTATGAACAATGATTATTATCCTGCTGGCTTAGAGGCTGGATTAGTGGGCCAAGTGGTAAAGTACGGCAGGGGTTACCAAGTGTGTGTGCGTGTGTGTGCAGGCTGAATCATTCTTGCTCCTGCATGCATCAGACTCGAGCAGAAAAGCAACAACAAGCAAGAGAACTATAGACAGGGAGCGAGTGGTAGAAAACAAACTTGGACAGATGGAAAAAAAAGAAAGCAGATGGTAAAGAGAAATGACCCGGGTCTGATGGAGAGGGGTGATGTAGAACAACATAACAGGGGCTGAAAGCCAGCATATGAAAGGTGCACTGTCAGGAGGAAGTGGAGGAATACAGAAAAGGGGCTTAGTGGCCGGTTTACTTACTGTTGTCTCCAGGGCAACAGTAGGTGTCTGGGTCTGAGTCATTGTGGTAGTACAGGTCCATCGCCTGAGGAGAAATACAGCATTATTTAATTAAAAACATACAGTTGAAGTTCCATAGGAGTAGGAATGATGTGTGAAATGTTTACAAAATAGATTAAGATGGTTTGCAAATCATTTGAACCCTTGATTTGATTCTAAACAGCGTAAAAAGGTTAAACAGAAAATGTGATATTAAAGATATATGCTTATTTTAAGTTTGATGCTAGCAACATGTTTCAAAACAAATTAGGACAGAGAAAACAAAACACTGAAAGAATTGTGTGATGCCAAAAATCACACCTTGAGGAACACCTCCCAACTAATGAGGTTAATTATCAACAGGTTAGTCACATGACTGGGTATAAAAAAAGGACATTCCACAGAGGCTGAGTCTCTCTTTCCATTTGTGAGAGGCTCAGCAATTTCAGAATTATGTTCCTCAGCATGAAACCGCAAAGAATTAGTGGATTTCATCATCTACAGTACAGGGTATCATTAAAAGATTCAGAGAATCTGGAGAAATCTCTGTTCAAAAGGACAAGGCCAATTACAAGTGCTTGATGCCTGTGATCTTTGGGACCTGAGGCACTGCGTTAAAAACAAACTGTGGTGGAATTCCCTGCATGGGCTTAAAATCACATCTAAAAACAATTGTCTGTGTGCACAGTTCATCACTGAATCCACAAATGCTGGTTAAAACTGCACCATGCAAAGAGGAAAGCATATATGAAACCTAAACCAGTGAATTTTCTGGGCCCCAGCTCATTCAAGATGGACTGAGGAGAAGTGGAAAACTGTCCTGTAGTCTGGTGAATCAAAATCTGACATTCTTTTTGGAAATCATGGACAATAAGTCCTCCTCTCTAAAGAAAAGAGGGACCACGCGGCTTGTTTTCAGCACACAGATCTAAAGTCAGCATCTGTGGTTCCACAGGTATGCACACGTGTCCATGACGTAGGTAGATTTCACATCCAGGAAGGCACCATTAATGCGGAACAATATGTACAGGTTTTGGAGCAATGCGTGCTGCCATCCAGCAAATGCCTTTTTCAGGGAAGCCCTTGCATGTTTCAGCAAGACAGTGTAAAACGTACATTCTGCATGCATTACAACAGCATGGCTCTGTAGTAGAAGGGTCCAGGTGCTACACTGGCCTGTCTGCAGTCCTGATTTTTCACCTACTGAAAACATTTGGCGCATTAAGGCACAAAAAATACGACGAAGGAGACTCTAAATTATTGAGTGGCTGAAATTCTATATCAGGCAAGAATGGGACAAAAACTCCAGAAACCGGTCTGCTCGGTTTACAGAGTGTTGTTAAAAGAAGAGGTCCCAACTGTTTGAAAACGTGATGCTTGCAGCAAATTCAAAATGAGCGTTTATTTTCCATAAAACAATATGTTTAAAATCTAAATATTGGATATTTTGTCTTTGCACTATCTTTTGAAACAAGAATTTGCTTTCAATGACTTGCAAACCATCAAAATCAGTTTCTTTTTTTTTTATAGCATTTTATTTTTCATATGAAATCATGAAGCACATTAAAGTATTACATGATTAGTTTAAGTTGAGAAAAGAAAATAATAATAATAATTTTAATAATTCTCTGTCTTTTCCAATGCAGGTAATTGATAACCACTTGTCGCCAAGATGCACACTGAGGGGGGACCACTTTTTGATAAAGTCATCAAGGGTTCCTTGTAGTACGTGGAATAATCTCTAAGGAACAATAGATAATAAATTGTTGTACCATACTGACAATGTAGGTGGATGTGCATCAAGCCAGGCTTGTAAAATTTAAAGGTGGGCAGTGTACAACATAATATTGAGCAGTTCAGCCTTTGGACCAGATAGGGAGCTAATACCAAGAATACACAGCTTTGGGTCCAATTCTGTTCCGATGCCAATCCATTTCTCCATCTCAGTCTGGACAGAAGACCAGAATGATAATGTCGATGGACACAACCACATTAAGTGAAAATAAGTGCCTACCCATTTCTGACATTTGCAACACAGAGCATTGCATAAATTGTCATATTTACTCTGTATTTCAGGAGTCACATGTAGTTTATTGATTATTTTATATTGTGTTTCATGTGATTTAAAGGTGACATATGCAAAATCGACTTTTTAATGGTTCTCTACCTGAAGTATGTTTCCCTGGCATGTCTACAAACCCCCCGAGAATGAAAAAAAATCCATTCTGCCCCTGTTCTGATTTCTCCACCTTTCTGTAAATGTGTGCTGAAACGAGCCGTTTCAGTTTTCAGTGTTTTTCATACGTCACAACGACATCCGGTCTGTAACGGAAGTCAGAGCTTGGAGCTTGTTCAGCCCATAGACTGTATAAAATACAACTCAACCCCTCCTCTGTTTTTCATTACCTGCACAAATGTGTGCTAACAAGGAGCTAAGGAGGGAGGCATGCTAGTTGTAGGCTGTCTTAATAAACACAGAGGTCAGATTTACTCCCCACGTCTGCAGATTTGAAGATCGAGTGGATGATTTTTATTTTTCATGGAAAAGTGCTAGCGCTAGTTAGCACAGCCACATAGCTACATGTTCGTAGCTGTGTACCAAGACACACGTTGACATACTGACAAATAAAACAACAAGAAACACTAAATCTGTGACCAATGGTTCAGAAAGGTCCTGCTGCAGGCGCCTCTCCAACAGGATCAGATTCTGGATCAAATTCAGAGGGTTGAAGTAACAAGGGTCAGTGAGCAGCCGTGTATATTCAGCCAACATGTAAACATTAGATCAACGTGCTGGAGAGGCGAGGCCACATCCACTTCCTGAGGGGGCGTGGTCAGAGAGCTCATTCTCATTTAAAGGCACAGACACAGAAAACAACCTGTTCTGAGCAGGGCTGAAAAAGAGGATTTTTCAGGCATGCCAAAATCTGATTTCTGTGTTTTTTTGAGCAATAAACTTTAAAGACATGTTTTGGAGACCTCTTAGACCAATATATTATGAAAAAGAGCATAAAATGTAACCTTTAAATGAACGAGTAATTCTTTTGGCACTGTAAAGAAACTTCACTCCACGTCTGGTCCTCAAGGTGAACACCAAAGTCCTTTTCCCAGTTAAGTGTAATATCAATAACAGTTTTATTGTTCACTAGCAGCTGTTCATATATATGAGTTGTTACTTTCTTATTGAGTGTTGCTGCTTTCGTAATAAGGTTGTCAAGGAAATTAAGTTTTATTACACTTTTATAATATGAGGTCGAGTTCAAGTATCTCCTCATTTGAAGGTAACCATAAAAGTGTTTATGAGGAAGATGAAACTCCTCCTGTAAATGCAGAAAGGACTTTAGAAATCAGTTTCTATCAACATACAACACAGCGTCCCAACTTTTTGGGAGTTTGGGTTGTACTTGCAAACATGCAAATAAAAGAACATAGAGCATACATTTGTAAGAGGATGTTACATTTTCCTCGTGCAAAGAGTTTTTAAGCCCACGCTGCAGCAGAGATATCAGTAATAATAGAAAAATAAAACCAAACAGATACCAAGCTGTAATCTAACCTGCATAAATCACCTACTCTAGCAGCACGTGACATATTTAAGAGAGAGTCATATCCTGGATTGGGTTCCAGGTTATTAAAATGATAACCACACGAAGGACCTGACGTCTTAGGAAACTCACGTCTGTGGCTGCGTACAACCCTGTAGATCTAGTTTTAAATTGTTTCAATTCCGTATGATAATAATGGGCGCTCTTCCTCTTTTAACTGCCCAGCCCTGAGGCTGAACATCAAATAAACACATCTCTGTTAGATGAATTAAAAAACAATTGGCTGAACATGTCACGTTCTAGGTCAACCTGCAGATCACGAGGCATTTCATGTCCATGTTTTTTTTTCTACGAAACAGGAAAGCAGCAAACAAAACCATGTAGATTTTCTTCTTTCATATTTATGTTAAAATGGGGAAACCACTCTTTGGTTGAAGTGCTACGTAAAAGTAAATACGTTGCTTTGTGTAAGTGGATAATACCACAGAGTTTGGCAACAACGGATCTAGGCCACCTTCCTCAGCTCATGAAAGGAGTGCAGTGACTGCGGGGGAGGTCACGTTTTTTAAAAGCACGCCTCTAAATCAGCATTTCTAAGACGACTGGTTCTGACCCAGACTTGTTCTTGCCCCACTTTCAGTTGGATCCCCACATGATGTGTTTTAATGAGGCCGCGTTTCCAGGGTGAGACTGCCTTAAATCACAGGAGTCCAGAGCTGAAGTGGTGGGAAACCTCTGCTCTAATAAAATTGTAGCATTGAGTTTAAAGGGATAGTCCAGTTTCCTCGAAGTGGGGTTGTTTAAGGTACTCGCCATAGTAAGTGTATTAGCCATAAGGATTCTGGTTAGCTCGGACCGTTTGTTGGGAAAGTGACTGGAGAACAAACTCCATCCCAAACACTAATGCTGTTGTAAGTGGACGCTCTTTTAGCGCTTTACTTGCCATCAGCAAGCCCATTTAATTTTGCATTATTCTCTAACGTGTGCATCTGCAGGTTGTCAAAGCAACATGCATTTCATTGCATGACTGTAGTTCTTAACAGATAAGTGTAATTGAATGAAACTGTGATTATTAAATTGTATTAGGTCAAGTAGACACATAAAGTTTAGCGTGTTTGTTTGGGTGTGATCTTTAATTTGACCCATCAGGTTTAAGCACTTGGCACACTACCCTTTAAGTGGTGTGATGGCTGCCTCAACAACACTCTGAAGTATGCACAGAGTCTCACTCACTCAAATGTCTTAATAGCATCTACTTAAGTCTGTCCTACTTTTTGCTTTCCTCATACAGTAACTCTTCAATCTGCTGCTGTCACAGGACCCGGCTGCCTTTGAATCTCAGGACGTCCTCGTCGTGTCAGATACAAGTTTTTTGGTGACGCGGCTGTCAGTCATCGTCTCTTCAAAGTGTTCCTGATAAATACACTCTTAGCCTAGTTTGCTATTCTGCTCTGCTGCTCTGAAAACTTATCACAGCTCTCAGTGTTCTCCCATGGGTGTTTTTCCAAGACAAGCTGAGACGTGTGTGTAATGTGTGTGTGTGTGTGTGTGTGAGTCAGTTCAATCTCATCAGTTTGTTTATTCATTCGGAGGCACCGCTTTCAACATTCTGCCTATCATGCTTGTCTTCACCACATATGTCTTAAAATACCTGACAGCCGCCTCAAATATTCATCCTTTTCCTCTCTTTTTTTGCTCTCACACATGCAGTACACAGATACACACTGCATGCTGATGATACCCTCTTTTACATCAGCATGTTTGCCCCTTTCTCTTTCCTCTGAGAGAGATTTGATGGAGTTGTATCCATAGTGACAGCGAATCAAGGCTTTCTGTTCATAAATATTTGATGTCGGATTTATGCTTCAAAGAAGACTGAAAGTTTGGGCTGTGAAAGGAGAGAGGGAGGACTACTTTTTTGTGTGTGTAAGGGTCAAGGAGAGGTACAGGCTCTGATGACTCGAGTGTGAGTCATGAGGTAAAACTTTTCACAGTGAAATACAGTCTTAAACTAGACCCTATGTCTTGTCTGCTTTATATTGAAAACCTGTCCCTGTACTGAAAGTCCACATACTGACAACAAACATAATCATACTTTTTTTTTGATTCCTTTCACTATCCTTTACTCTTAATGTAAGGTTTGTTACATTATGAAACAAAGCACTTGAGTCAAGATGACAAACTGTTAATGATTTCTCATGTTGCAATACAGGAACTTTCTCAGACTGGTTTTGGGCAGCTGCGTTTTGTTGAAGTGTAAAAAAGGTACAAAGCACAGAAACATTAAACATTACCTTGTACTACTGCAACAGCTTGTAACACATCTGCCTCAGTAATTATTAAATGTTCAAACCATAATCAGGCCGTGGGTGAACAACAACCTTAAAGCTCCTGTGAGGAACTTTTGGTTTGTGTTGATTTTGGCGCCCCCTGTGGTCAAAGAAATACATTTGATTTCTGATCTGATTTTGTCTTGTACATGTGGAAGTAATGCTAATCCTGTTTTTTTTTGTTGTTGGAAATTCAAATGTGTCACACTTGTATGCAGAGGAAATTTTAAAATAGGTTGTTTAAAGCTCCTGTGTGGAACTTTTGGCTTTTGTTGATTTTGGCGCCCCCTGTGGACAAACCAGTATCTCTTATCCTCTTACTGGTTTATTCCTGTTTTTTTGTACTAAGTTTTTTTTTAAGGAAATAGTTCTGGGTGCTTTCTTTTAACAGTGAAATCTAACCCTCATCAAGAAATGTTGTTGTGGAAAATAAACAAAGACTGTTTTGGTAGCACATAATTCACCACTTGATTTCTCACCTACCCTGCAGCAGCAATTTCAAACATTAAGTCAACAAAATAAACAATATATCTTGTCAATAACGGTTTTATTTTTGTGTAGCCCATCAAGAGGTAGCTGTTTGAATTTCAGTATGTTTTAAAAACAGTTTAAAACTCCTCACAGAAGCTTTAAGGTGAGCTACAGCAATTTGTCATTTGACACCTACCACACAGCAGCCGTTTCAGACATAACTTTAAAAAATGACCCTTAGAGATAGTCTTCCTTCATGCTGGTTGTATCTCATTAAGAAATGAAAAAGTGTTTTTACACTTTGAATCTACTTTATAACAATGACCAGTAATGCTGCAAAGTTGAGTCCTGTTACGTTGGATACAAATAACCAGGACTAGAGGGTGATAGTGGTGTGTCAGCCAGAACTTTTACTGCAGTGAGCAGGGTCAAATAATCTGCAGCCAAGCTAAAGGTGTAAAAGGCATGAAAACTTATGCTGCATACAAACTGTATCATTGGAGAAGATAACAAAATTGAATAAAGGTATCAAAGTAAAGTACGGATACATAAAACTTTATTAAAGCTCCTGTGAGGAACTTTGTGTTTGTGTTGATTTTGGCGCCCCCTATGGACAAAGTGATACATCTTATCCCTTTGCAAATCTTATACTGAATAAATACATCATATGTTTTCTGACAGAGGTGTCTCAACCTGCTTCCTTTAATAGTCAAATGTGTCGCTCAATGTCAATATTTACAAAAAAAAGAAACATCTAGTCTGACTCCTACCCTCTCAATGCTGCTTGAATTTAAAATTACAACATGGAAAAAGTAAATTTGTCCTTGATGGTCTCGTTTGATTGTAAAGGTTATTAAAAAAGCATCATAATTAATTTTAGCTTGTTTCATAACCAGCCAAAAACTCCCCACTGGGGCTTTAAAGGCCTGCGTTTCTCATACTTGAACAAAAACATCTTACATCTGAGAATTATTAGCTTTGTTCTAATGTTGGATTTCCCTGTAGACCTGTATGTTTGTGTTTTACTGTCATCCAAAAACCTCTTCCTTCTTTATTTTAATTAACTTACGTGCTCACTGTGACACACAGAGGAGGAAATGTAATCTGAGGCTCGTTTGATCTGCATGATATAACTTGATTTGTTGGAATCTGAGCTGATGTCATCTGTTGCGGCATTAAAATGACATCATGGAAATACTCAGTCTTCCTTCTGATGGTCTTGTTTGCTTTTGTAGGCCATACAAAGGCATCAGTGTTAAATTTAGTCTCCTTTATGATCAGTTCAAAACTCACAGCACAGACATTAACAGTCCAACGTGTCTCTGGGGATTTTCTTCGATTTCCCTTTTAAGGACACCTCAAACCCCCCTCTTGTGAGGTCCAGTGAACAAATTGATGTTTGTAATTTAATGGTCCGTAAGTAGAGTGAGCTTGCCTGTGTGCGCTGTCGTGGCTGCCAGGTGTCCTCCAGGGTGTAGCTGATGTAGGGCCCACTGCAGATGGAGCACTCCAGCATGACCGGGCTGGCCATGAAGGGCGAGGCGTGGATCCCCCAGGACTGACACCCGCCCAGGTGAACGTCTGACTCGGCCTCTTTCTGCTTGGCTGAGCTGTCGCCGTGATGGCGAGCCAGCATCCTCCACTTCCTGACCTGTAGGTGAGAACATGACATAAATGTATGAGCCTCTTTGAGAAGTAGTCAGACGCTCATCTGCAGCAATAAAACCGACAAACAAGTTGTTATTCGCTTAATCACGTAATGATAGCCTGCACAAAGAGTCACTTTCAGCCCAAAGCCACAGTGACTGTTGCAGTTTAGAAGGGATAAAGTGACACACTCAGAAAGTCCAACATATCGCAGAGTAAATACCCATCATTAATGCTGACCACTTACTGAAACAATCAAAGCTATCAGGATCTGGTTTCAGTTTTTGAAGTCTTAATGTCCAATTTCACCATGTTTCTCCTTTATTATTTGAATTCTCTTTGTTTTCTCTCTTTTGTTACTTCTCTTCCCTCATGCAGTTTGTGGAGGAGAGTTAGGTAGAGCATACAGTCTAACCTTGCAGGGGTTAGACCGCACAAACATGCACTTTTGGGCGTCTCTCTACACACTCTTTACTCAGTTTCTCTCTCTTCTCTTGTCTCTTCCTCCATTAGAGTAGGGCATACAGCAAAACCTAGCAGGGGTAAGTTCCTGCACAAACAAGTGTCTATCTAGTCTTTCCTGTCCTCTTTATATTCCCTAACTACTCTTCTCTTTGCCCCCTCTCTTTTCTCTGCTCTCCTCCCTCATGCATCCAGATCGGGGGAAGTAGAGCGTACAGTCTAACCTAGCGGGGGCCAGCTAGGTTACAGCTTCTCTGTCCTCTTCCTATCGTAGCTCTGCTTACTCATCTCTCTGATATCTCTCTCTTCTGTTTTCCCTTCTTTTAATAGAGCAGGGTAATAAGGGGAGGTAGAGCATTCAGTCAGACCTGGCAGAAGTAGGTTCTAGCACAAACATGCTTCTCACCATGGCTCTGCTTTCCCTGCCCTCTTTCTAGCATAGCTCTACAGACTCTTCACCTTCTTTCTACTCTCTTCCCTCAATTTAGTGAGGGAGTCAGGGGAGGTAGAGCATACAGCGTAACATAGCAGGCGCAAGCTCCAGCCCAATCGATCTTCTTTCCCTGGCTCTGCCTTACCTGTCTTTTTCTGGCAAGATTATTCTCTTACTTTCTCTGTTTTTTCTTCTCCTCTCTCATGCAGTCAGGGGAAGAGAGGGAGGTAGGGCATACAGCCTAACCTTGCAGGGGTTAGCTGTAGCATGAAAGATCTTCTCCCCCTGGTTCTGTCTTCCCCTTTTCTAGCAGGACTCTTCTCTTGCTTTCTATTTGTGTTTCTTCTCTTTCTCATGCAATTAGGGGATGAGTGGAAGGTAGAGCATACAGCCTGTCCACTTTCTAGCATAGCTGGGCTCTTCTTGTCTCTCTCTCTTCTCTCATTGGAGTGAGGGAATTGGGGGAGGTAGAGTATACAGCCTAACCTAGTGAAGAATAGCTCCAGCATAAACAAAGTTCTTGGCCTGGCTGTGCCTTTCCTTTTCCTAGAAGGACTCTTCTTTTTTTTCTTTCTTCTCCTTTCTTATGCAAGAAGAGAAGGTAGAGTGTAAAGTCTAACCTGGAGGGGATGAGTCCTGTCCAAAACAGGCTTCTGAGGGCTAGCGAGGAGGGGGTGGTTCCAGGATGCCAGAGCTCACAGGTGACTTGTGCTTCAAACGGATGTATACTTTTAGGACTGCTTTTGTTTAGACATTTTACTATGTAGAAAGTCCTTTAGCAAGGTTTCACTTATCAAAGCACACAATTTAGAGGGGGAAACAACTAAATACATTCATTATAAGCATTTATTAGAAAGATAGACAAAATCAACCAGTTATTGTTGTTGATAAAAACATAAAGATATATCCAAACTGAAAGTGACAGCAATCAAACTTAATAATTACACCTCAGCAGGTAGAATCGCACATTCCTGAGACTAAGCAAATATTTTTGGGTCACATTTGAAGGCTGAGGAGGCCTTGAGTTATTTAGAGTCAGCCTTATCTCCTCTCAAGTGGCAGCTGCACAGTGATAACCACTCCTGCCTTTTCCCCTTCTTGATCATTGTTTAACAAGTGATTTACAACATGGACTGAATACATAACATGTAAAAAAAAAACCCCACAAAACTCCTAACACACAGAGAGACACAGAGGGAAGAAGGTGTTGGAGAGAAAGGGGGAAGAGGTACGTGTGACAATGGAAGCTGAGGTCAAGGTGCACATAGCTCTAGAGGAAGCTAAATTGCACAGATGGATGTGTCAGTGACCCAGAATGGCTGTTACGTAAAGTAAATGGTTTCCTTGGCACACAAAGCGCACAGGTTCAGAGACTGCAGCCATTTCAAATGAGTCTTATCAAGGCCTCTATCAGCCGCTGCTGCTCTGCTGGCCTCTACATCACCACAACCTGCCAGTGTGTGTGTGTGTGTGTGTGTGTGTCCAAAACTCGCAACTTGGCAAAAAAAATTAACTTTCCCAGTGTTAATAGTTGCCCCCTTGACCATGGTTCTACCTCAGTGCTGAATGGACAGAAAGGGTCTGAGTAGTTACTGAGAGTGTTGATCACAGGAGGATAACATTCTGCTATAACACCTGTGTTTGTGTGTTTTTGGTGAGTGTACTCAAGTTCTACCCATAGTGGTACTATAATAGGTAGAGTCACACTGTGAGATTATTATTCAGCCAAAGTGAAACAATATGTATCTCATTATCACACTGTAACTATAAAAATGTTAAATGAATAATTACTAAGAGAAGTTTAAAATCACTTATATCAGTTTATCAAATGTAGGATTACAAAAGTAGTGGGTCAGCTCAGCAAAGCTCAAAGACTGGGAACAGGAAACTTGGCCCCAAGCAAACATAATGATATATCTTTTTATTTTAAATCAAAAAAGCCTATTTACTTTCATTTAAAGTGAGAAGTTACAATACAATTTAGATCAATTTGATATAACATGATACAATATGATATATAATACGTTACATAATGAAGCCCAACACTACAGTTTGATACAGGACAATGCGATGCAATACAATACAATATGAAACAATAGAGTACAATACAATACAATAGATAAAAAAAAAACAACAGAGGATATGATAGGATATGGTAATATACCATATGATACCAAACCATACCATGTGAAGGGACATGATATGGTTCTTATAATCTGATGTACTTTTACTTATTGTATTGTAACACAAACGTCTCATGTTTGTTTTAATTTCCCCCTTATTAATAATTTTCTTTAAATTTACATGTAATCATTTTCCACATCAAACAAAATAATATTTTTTATCACAAAAAAATGTATACACATATATGAAATATGAATTAAAAATGTTTTCCTCCAACCTCAAATCAGATACACTGGCCCCCCAACATCCCCTCTACTCGCTCTTCACACTACTCCCCTCCGGTTGCAGATACAGATCCCCTTACTGTAGGCGAGCCCGGTTTGGCAGAAGCTTCGTCCCATCGGCCATAGCACTGCTAAACAGAATGCCACTGTAATGTGTCCGGTGTGTTTATATGTGTCCGGTGTGCATATATGTGTCCAGTGTGTTCATATGTGTTCGGTGCGTTTTATATGTGTCCAGTGTGTGCATATGTGTCTGGTGTGTATATTTGTGGGATGTGGGGCACCATTGCTGTGAGGCTGGGTGGATGTTTATGGTTATTGTGTTCATACATGTATTCCTGTACAGACGGTGGCAACAAATCTCCTTATTAAGGACAAATAAAGATCTATCTATACACAAAGGGAACAGAGTTCAGAGAGGAGGTATTAATTAGCTGTTCACAAACATGGTTGCTCTTATGACATCTCATCAGTGTTTTTTATGACCGAGCCCATAATCTGCTCTTTATTAGGCTGAGCTGTACATGTTTATCATGCAGATTATCCTTTATTATATAACCTCCTCCTGAACCTTGTTCAAGTACAAGTACCAAGAAATCTGTCAAGTGGTAAGAAAGTACAAGCTGAGGAAGTTTAACTACAACACAAACACACACGTATATATACACAGCTTTTCCAGACTCTCCTTCCTCTTGACCCCGTGCTCTTGTCCTTTAACCTGGTTTTGTGCTGTCACCCTTTAAGACAACACTGGGTCTGTTATAAGGTATGTTATGTAAGACTTCTGTGAAATCTGCACTCTCAACTAATAAACTCAGGATGCAATATGGTCCTGGGAAACTCATGCTAAGACTGGGGACGTACACATCAGTTATACAGCTCCATAAACTAAGAGTTCATCAACCTCAAGTCCTCACTGACCTGTAAACCTGCTCTGAGAACTCCTGTGATTATCTCAACATATTCTGAAGTGGAGCACAAACAAGGAAACAAGAAAGAGTACAGCAAGTACTGATTTAAGGGGACTCAAGTCTTTTGCTCAGACTCCCTGAAGTCTTTTAAGTCGTCAGGTGAAGTTTATGTCCACAGATCCATGTCTTATACAAACTGCAGAGTCCAAACTGTCCTTAATTTGAGCAGATTCATCTGTTTTACCCCTTTTTTTGGTGTTTCACTCACTAAAAGCAGCCAGGTTGGAGGATGTTTTGCCACTTGGTCCAACTGAGGAAGTGAGTCCTCACTGGAATGTGACACCAGTGCGTACCCTCTATTCATCCAACACAAGGAATACCTCTATCCAAGACCTTGGTACAGTCTACCACTGATAAGGACTGTGCTTCTAGTAGTAGTCAGCCTAGTACTCTATCTCTCCAGGTGCCCCTTTTTTGTGCTTTGTCCTCAGTGAGTAACCCTCCCACAAACGCCAGAACATCAAAGTGTGATGAAACAAGAGGAAGCTAAACTAATCATGAAGTAAAAGATGAGTGTGATGCATAACAAAGATATGACAAAGAAAAACAGAGAATGAGAGAGCGAGATTTTCTTACATCAGCTGTCTTTTTCTCTGTCAGAGATAAGACATGCTTATTAACACCAAGGTCACTGCTCTTTCATCTGCCTCTCTTTCCCCCACCTCTGTTCCTTGATTGCAAACACACCTCTTAAAATGACTACAGGGGGAGGGAGGGAAGGTCGGATTCAAATGTCAGAGTGGCAAACACCTCTGACTCAGGTAATCCAGAGGAATTAAAATGGTAACTACAATGTGTCCCAGGAGGTATTAGCTTCAGATGTTCACTCTAGAGCAAGAAAATAACTATGAGAGATTTAAAGTCAACACAAGAAACATGACAACAAGATATCATGTAATGCTTTTATTATAAAGGGAAGAAGACCAAAGGGCAAGTTTGGTATTTCAAATTGGGATATCGACACTAAGCTGCTTTGTTTGCAGCTATTTTCATCCTCCCGGGTCATCCTTTGGGATCTTTTTATCTTAAAGCCTTAGCAGCACCAGTCTCAGAATCCTGACATTGTTGCACAATATTAACATTAACATTCAACCACTGTGCCTCACAACCTGTAAGACTTCTTGGAAAATAAAAAGAAACTACTCTCCCTGGGATTCCTCTGCTTTCCCACCACAAATCTCTCTCTTTTTCTTTTTTTCTGATAAACAGCAAGAGTAGAATATATCTACGAGGAACAAAGCCCATTTACTCACTGCCATGGCTGTAATGAAATTTGTTTTGTTCTCCGTTTTCATGACATTAAGCCTCACCTCACCTCTCACTAAAATAGTCATAACAACCAAAACATTTCACGTTGCATAAGCACAGTTTGACCGGATTTGCAAAAGGTGAAAACACTGAATCACTGGCTTTAAAAACACTGCGAAATATATTCACAGACACGGCTCATCTTCTTTGAAATGTTTGAGGTTCAACTGATCCTGTAACCTCTGCAGAAAAATAAGTGGATGCCAGATTTCTCTTGCATACTAAAATCTGATATTAATTCCTCAGACCTTTAAGAGATCTCTTGGACAATAGCAAGCGTTTACGTGTAGTTTGGGGGTTCAGGAGGTTGCCTGAATCCCCTGATGGCCCACGTGCAAGTTGGTCTTAAAACGATGTGTGGTCAGGTGGCGGGTTGCTATTCTGAGGATGCAGAAGGTGAGAATGACATAGGCCAACTAAAACTTGGTATAATGTCAACCCTGCAGTTTTTTTCCTGGTATTCAGGGTGTATTAATAAGTCAGTACACAAATGTTAAGCCTACTCTCCATTATTTTGTGTTCAGTTAGTATAAGATCCTAACATTTACCATGTTTACGAGAAGTTACACCGATGTTCTACATGGGTAAATGTGCACAGCGTCTCACTTAACCACAAGTTAAGACCACTCCTCCAATTTTGTGAACCCCCAAACGCATCAAGTCCAAACCACAGCCATGTTTACAGCTTTACGAAGCTCTACTTTGGCACAGTGGGGGTTCGAAATGAATGTTAATGACCATGCTAACATGCTAGAATTAACCTTACTGACATTGGGAGTCTGCTGCAGTGCTGTCGCACCTCATTGCTTTTATATTGAACCTGCAGTGACGCACACACACGTGAGGCGCCATTTCGCCTCCCTTACGCCTCTGTTATTTTTAATACTGGTTTAGTAGTGGAACAACTTTGCCCCATCATCCCTCAGTGATGTTTAAATTGACAGGAAGGCATAATTAAACCTTAGCAGGAATGTACTTGTATGGACCTAGGAATGCTAACATAAGCTAACTAGCCCTAAACAACTGTTTGACTACCATTCTTATAAATAACAACACACAGGCCTCAGTTTAGCAGGTATAAGGCAGATGCCACATGCTCCACATCTATTTAGCCATAGGTCTAAACATGCTAGCTTAAGCTAGCAAATAACGTAAGTTTGGCTAAAGGCTGATTTATACTTCTGCATCTCCTCTACGCAGCAGGGGCTGACGCGGACATGAGCCCCACATACTTGTGCGTTGATGTGTCTGTGTCGCGCAATTATTCCCTGCTGAAACGCTTGAGGGCAGAGCGGCCTCTCTGATATCCAGTCGCCTGCTTCCGGCCCCGCTACGATCTCTGTTTACTTTTCGACAGAGATTCAGAGCGTGTTATGTTAATCTACTGCTGATACATGTTGCTGTTTATCACACAGACATGATTACATGAAGAATAGAGAGGAGGAGATTGAATACACGGCCGATGTGCAGCCGATGTCCGGGATCCTGGAAGTGCTATAAATGTGGGAAACACAATGCCGCTGAGTGGACCAATCACAGGGCTTGCGGTCCACGTTGATTCTACGCCTAGTTACATTTTTGAGGAGGGGCACGTCAGCAACGTGCGTAGGCCTCTGCGTAGGAACGGGAGCTATGCAGACCCCCGGCGAAGGCTATGCTTACAATTCAACGCAGAAGTATAAATCAGCCTTAAGGCTAAAAACAATGCCAAACTAGCAAAAATCTCAGCTCAATGCTAGGGATCTATAAAAGCAGGGGCTCCCAAACTTTCTGCCCTAGACCCTGAAGATCAGATCAGAGACTGGTGAAGTATATGACATAAAATAAGTATCTGACATAAAATAAGTCAAGGAGAAATCTATGTTGTCTCAGACTCTCAAGGACATTTAGATAGAGACCCTCTTCCTGTTTTGTGACTTGCAGGGATAAGTTTTGCGACCCTTAGGTTAGCAGAGCTGAAGGACAGTACAATAAAAGACTAGATGTTAAGATAAGTGTGGGCTCTGTAGTAGGCTATGTCACTGGCTCTCAGACCTATAAAGGGTGTTGGTCAACAGCCTTCTGGGAGTCAGCAGATTTGCAGAGCTGTTCTCCCAAGCATTCCGGGTGCTTGTTTCTTGTAATAAACGTATTACTATGCAACCAAGCTAGTGTCACGAAGATTCCTTCTGCATCTACGTACACATCACAGGCAGTCAAGATACGACACTGGCAAACCCACTGACCCTTGATGTTGCTCACAGCTGCATGGAAGCACTAATATACCAATCCCAGAACGGACAACAGCACAAAAGCACACAAAAGCCAAACAACCTTAGTGTTATTGTATAGCTGATAACAGTAACTTAAACCAGCAGGTTCAACCTGTTCATACAAAAACAGCAAACTGCAGACAGTAACAAAGCACATGTTATCCATGTGGAATCAGAACAGGTCAACTGTGAACTCAGTTTTCAAGTGTTAGCCATAATCCAAAGAACCTCAGTGCACTACAAAGCAGTCTCAATAGAGCTGAGTATGTGAAGAGAGGAGGAAAAAAACGTTACAGTGCTTAGTCAGGGTGCCGCTGAGCCTCTGTGGCGAAGCAGTTTGGCATTAGCTCTGGAACATCAAGATGGAAGAAGGGATTAGCTGGGTTCTCAGGGTAGATTAGAACAACAATAATTCCCAAAGTCCCTCACAAAGAGACTCAGAGCAGAGGATGCTCCTTTTATTTCTAGTGGCCCAAGGTCAGTGAGGGAGAGAGAGGAGGGGAAGGATGAGTCTCTGTGATACTGGGGGATAAAATCCACAGGAGGGGTGGAAACTAGCACAGAACTTTTCAAATGTCTTTTTAATATCCTTTAATCCTTTACTTAAAGCTGGGGTTGGTAATCAGATTTAGATACACTTTTTGTCATACTGGTTAAAATGATCTTTATGTCCTGATGGCGATCATTACATGATGTGTTCCTAAAAAAGAGTGAAAAAAAACTGCTATCTACAGCCGGAGTAAACCTGGGAAAACACCAACCAATCACCGTTTTTTGGCTCCCCAAATTTTAAACCAATCAAATCCCGTCCAGCCGTTCTGCACTCCTCCTGCGCGTACATTTCCCCGGCGTGCACTCCTCCGAGTCCCCGTCTCCTACCTCTACTTCCCCTGACTCTACTTCCACTGACTCTATTTACTGCCCCTCTCGCTCATCCTCGGGCCTGTCCCCTCTGACCTGATGAGGTGCTTTGCTCAGGACTGTAGTCCGGATCAGAGTCTAAAAAGCTCTCACCAACAAGTAGAATAATTAATGACGTTCAGTAAGTCCTACAGAAAATATATATTTATTGTAGCGTCCGTCCGGACGCTGTAGGGATGACGAGCCAATTCGTGAACACGTTGAGCTTTAATAACCGGTCACTGTCGGCGGTGATCACGCCAACCAACAAAACAACAATCAATGTTTGAATGAATGAAGAACTTCTCCTCTTGTCTCTCCTCTCTCCAGCTCACACACTCTACACCTCTCCTGATGCCTTCACTAACCGTCAACACTGTAGGAATTAAGAACATCTACACTGAACACGTTTAACAAACAGTAGAGTTGTTAAAGTATTATATATGTGTTATAACTTTTCTCCTGATGTCGTGTCACTGGTACAACTGGATAATGCTAGCATGATAGTTGTGAGTGCTAACAGCAGCCATGTTTGTTTGTGTTTTTAACTTTCACTATGATAATGTTTTGGTGAGGACCGGTTTTGAATCAGTCACGATCATATGGTCGAGAATCAGCGGCGCTCATGCATGTGAGCGGGGGGGGGGCGTCGTTTTGGAGGGGCTCCGAGGGAGGAGGGGAGGGGTTAGACGGAGTCATGAGGAAAAGCTACATTCAAATTCATGCTGGTTTTCCGAGACTACCAACCCTAGCTTTAATTATGAAATAAAACATCATCATTCCTTATGTCACAATTATTGTTTTTCTGTAACCGGCTTGGTTGAATACTTGATTCTAATTGGACAAACCTTGTGGCAACTCAGCAGCAAAAGAGACATCAGGGACATATCAAATCCTCCGCAATAAGGGGTCCAGTACATTTTCACATCAGCCTGTTGACCTTGAGAGGTAGTGAAAATCAAAACAGTTTTTCAAATTGTGACATTTGCCTGTTTTATGTTTAAATGAGCTCAGAGAAGAAGGAGTGACTAACTCTACCTTCAGTGGAAACAAAGGTTTGGGGTCTTGCTCACCCCATCAGGATTCAAATTTGCATAACCACCCGCTCCTTATGTATGATCCCATTACTTATCTCTTGCCCTCATCATTAACCTCATTACACAATCAACTGAATATCGAAACCTTTCAAAATAACCACCCCCTCGTGACTTCACATGACAACACGCAGTCATGCATACTTATCTCTCTCTCTCTACGTGCGTTGAATTCCTCTGTGATGTGTATCAAACCAGAGGCAGATTAGAAAGGATACCTCTCAACATCCCAAACTGCACCTTCTTCAGCTCCCCCTCCAGCTTGTTTTTGCTGGGATTAGTTGAAACACTACAAAGCCAATTCACTGATACCTCCGTATCACAACAAACCCAGGAGACTGCAGCCAAGGTATGAAGAACCTTCCCCCTGCTTCTTTATTTTCCCTTTTTTGGCAGAGACCATCCTGCATAATGCTGCACTAGCAATAGAAACACATGCACTGAGCCATTTTTTGGGGGTGTGTATACATCTACTATAAGCAAATAGGAGTGCTCATGCAGGAAAAGCAATTCCAAGTTTATTACTCTAACCGCATTCTTCCACAGCCAGGGAACTTGGCTTTGGAACAAAAGAACAGCAAAGGATTAGCAGTTTTCCATTGCTTAGCGTATGCTAAACAGTTGCAGCTTAGATCTGCTTTCCAAAACCCGGAGAGAGTTCCCTTATTTAAATGCTGCTTAAAAATGTTTATATCAGAGGAGGGGAAAATATGAGTCTGAACAGTGTGGAGGGACAATAGACAGAGGATGTCACGGATGTAAGGCTTAATTTTAAACATCAGAGTAAAAATGAAGTGAAAGTCAAGGCTTTCAAAACAAATCAGATGATGGTATCTGATATAAAAAGGAGCCAAGTAGGGCCTGGAGGTTAGCAAAACTGATACAAGCCTGCTATGCATGCACCAGTGCTAACCTGGCAGCTCACTGGTTTCTCTACTAAGCACAAAATTTGATCTAGTCAGGGGATTCTGACTTCTGGAAGTCATGTGGACTAACTGTTAAAAATCCTGCCTTTAATGAGAAGAAAATAAAGCTTTGAGTCAGCCAAACTAATCTGAAAGAGCATAAACAGAAGTTTAAACTGGGAGGCATTATGCATGACGAGCCAACAACCTGGAGAGGAAGGATTTTGGCTCCCTTTGTGGAACTCTTGTATCAGATATAATTGGACCTTGAGGGCTGTTCTTCTTAATTCCTTCACATACCCGCTACACGTTTAAAAAAAAAAAGCATGACAGTAAATCAATGTGTGTCAAATGCCACTAAAGCTATTGTAATTTTTTTTTTGGAAGGCTTTTGGCAAGAGAGGAGATGAGCATGTGTTGGCAAGAGGAGAGAGACAGAGTTCATCAGTCCATTAGATGCACCTCACAATCTAAAGGAACATCCCTGCTAGAGATCATACTTTTTTTTGGTTAAGACCCAGTCTACAGGCGTTACATGGACCTAAAGTTTGTTTTAAAAAAAGAACATGAATAAATGGTGCCTTAAGATGGGGGTAGTATTTACCATGTGCATGAGAAGAGATCACCCCATTCTTATAGAAAGAAAACATGTAAGTCAAAATTTTCAGGGAGCTTCAAGGTCACGAGCTGTGATGGGTCTGATGTGTTTTCAGGAATAGTGAAGCCCAAGGAATCCAGTGTTTTAGTGAATGGTATAAGTCAGAAAATGTACATTTAGTCATTTTTCTTCATCATTTTGTAATATTTTGGGTGAAAATGTAAGCTAGACAGCAACTGGTAGAAGCTGTGTTACAACAACCTTTCTTTGGTCATGCCAATGTAAAGTTAACGTTATAGTTCCATCATTTGAACACCAAGGCTGTTTTCGAAACGGCCTGCTACATACCACCTACTAATGTAATAGGCAGTAGGTACTGCTGACTACATACTGCGTTTGAATTCAGTATGTAGTATGACTTCTCTGTTCGATCTGTGTTGCAGTACGCTGGGCCAGACATCACTTGATTTCCGGTTTCGGAAAGAGGAAGTAAATAACGGCCAAGCTGAGAGAGACACTGCTTCTTTAGCATCCACTTATGATTTAAAAAGTTAGGAAGTGGTTTATATGGAATTTAAGGATTTTCACAGCACCTAAAAACTGACTCCCCCCCATCAAAAAAGAAGAGAAAAGAAAAAGCAGAACAAGCGCTGTGCATTGTGGGAAACAGTACGCAAGGCTGACTGGTCCGATGCATACTGTGAAATTTTCCAGAAACAGTAGACATCAGGGGAGTTTTGGCATACTGCAGATTTTGCTCTTGATCACTTACTACATACTGAATTTTGTCCAAATACGTACTGCTAGTACGTAGGCGGTTTCGAAAACAGCCCAAGCCTTTCTTGTGCATGACTTCACCACTTTACGAGCTCCATTTGAAGGCTGCATATTACCTTAACCCTGTAGACTGTATAAAAACATGGATGACATAGCAGCTTCCTAAAAGTGAAGCCAACCTTTCACAGCTCCCTCTAATGTAGTGCAGGTTACAAAGCCCTGCCCCCTTCCATATAACAGACAGAACATGGGTCAGACTGGAAAATTAAAATACCCATCAAATACATTTTTTTCAAACATCCTTCCTATGATTTTCATTTGTTCTTATCATGCTGATTTATGTCCAATAGTTCACTTTTGGGAATAGTTTAGTTTTCATTAGTTAGCTGAGATTAAAAAGAGGGGGTGTGACATCATGATTGGCAGCTCTATTGGGAAATGTGGCTCCCTCAGCGTTTTATTCTGGATTATCAGAGTAGGAGAGGAAAGATGAGCGAAAACCCCAAAAAACACTGACACAAGAGTCATTAAACTTTTCATGACAGTGAGTTTCTGAATCTGTTCTGCTGTAGACTGAACCAACATGAGGGATCATTGACGTTCCATTGCAAAGTTAAATTTGTGCTTTGGTAGTTGAAAGACCGCCAGCCAGATCGCCTGTGGGCATGTCCTGGCTCCAAAATATGTCACCAGTACAACATGTCAGCACCCACTGAGCCAATGCTTCAACCAGATCAGCAGGGACTCAAGATTTTCCATTCATTCGACACAGACTTAAACTGCTGTGTGGGTGATCCCTTGGGAGTCCAAAGTTCATGTTCTAGCCTTAAAAAATGTCACCTTAAGCGCCAGTAAGTGGTCACAAGTGAGGTTTTGTAATCTTTGAATATGGTACACATGTCATTAACCATTAGCTCAATTAAGAGGTGAACTGCCTCCTTCTGAAAATAGACAACTTGACATCTTAGAGATAAGACTACGTCAAGAGCAAAAGTCCAGAATCCAAAGTCCAGCAGCCACGGAGAAAACATTATGAAAGTGAGAAGATGATGATGTTAACAGGCAATATTTTAACATTTCTACCAACAACCCCCCCTCCTCCTCCTGGGTTGTCACCTAATGCAGCCTCTGAGTTGGATTTGTACGTGTGATCGCCTGAATGAGCCCACCATCATTACATCACTCACTCAATCAGACAAACAGAATTAGCATTCGTCCAACAGAGCTCAGCCTGTAGGGTCTTGTCACCGCTGAAGGAGAACAAGCGAGGAGGATTTGTCACAGGTTGTCACCCTCTGTTTTGTCTTGGTGGATAACGAAATGATGTGGCCAGCTTACATAAGAAAAACATGACTTAAAAAGCTTGTGGTGTTGTGAGCCGGGAGTCTTTTAATGGTGCGTTCAAAGGTGCAATGTGAAATTACCTCACTGAGGAATGAGGTAAGCTTTTCACTGCATGCGAGCAAATGACTCAAAATTCTTCAGCAGTTTTTCTCCCTTTACTTTGTGCCACCACTCACAGCTGAGATCTAATCAATAGTCACCAACATCTCACAGGCTGCATGGGAGTAGATAAAAATCCCTGTTCTTCCAGGACACGGTCGGTTTCTCTCATCTCTGTGGATTTCGTCTCCCCCTTTCACCCTTCTTTTCTCTGCTTCACTTCCTGCCTTGCTCATCTCTCCTCGCCTCTCTCTCTCTTTTCATCCTGCATGAATGAGTTTTGGACAGTTAACTCAAATGGGACAAGGAGAGATCAGATGTTTTCTGGGTAAAGTTCGTATCTCCTGATCCTTACCCAGATCAGGAACAGAATTTCATGAGAGTAGAAAAGAAAAACAGGCTCTTTTTCAGATAGGTCAGAGGTCAAATAAGTAGTTCTTGTGTTTTCTTGAAGAGGGGGTGTTATACTAATTTTAAGCCTCTGTAGTAGCTTTACATGATTTACATCTTAAAACTTACACCACTGTTACTGTCTCTTTAAGGCCCTACCTACAGTCCACTTTCCTCTTACTGACAAACTCTCTGGAAGCCTCCTCCACTGCTGCCATGCTATTAAGTCGTCGTCATTGAGCTGACCAGGGTTTCTCTGCAGCTCCTGAAGTGTCCACTAGAGGCAGACTGCAAAAGCCCAGGAAGCCTCATTAACACCCATGTTAGGAAGCCCAACGATGGGCGCCATCCTTGTGCTAGATGACTCTCCTTCAGAAACCAAAGGCTGACGTTAAAGAGACCACATCCATGTTTTATGTGGCCTATACTTAAAACCAAATACTTATCCTTGGAAGAGGGGTGCAGTTTGTAAGTAAAGACAAGTATTATGTATATTTAACTATCATAGGTTTCCCACCCTCTTTAAGAGTTTCTGTTAAAGCTCCTGTGAGGAGCTTTTAGCTGATTATGAAACAGACTAAAATGAATACTGGAATCTTCTACAAAAGGAGATATAAACATCCGGGACATGTGTGGTTATTCCTATACAGTTGTTTTTAAGGACTTTAAAGGCTGCCACTGGGTAGGTGCCAGAAGAGGAGACTAACGGCCAAATTCCACCAGGTCCGTGTCTGTATCCGTCACGGCACCTGATCTGATAGGTTTCTATTCTAGTCAATGTGTCAACTCCCACTGGATCCATCAGATACTTAAGACTTCTATTTTTGCAGGATGCCGGAGCACGACACATCTTTCTCAATCGAGCAGATGGAGCAGGACAGGAAGTCAGGCACCAAAACAAAATTAAAACATCCAGTTAATTTTCAGAATAAAACACTCTGTGTTATCACCAGATCGTATTTCACTTAACTACAACCACAAACCGTCATGATGAGCAGAGCCAGGCCTGGAGTCAACAGGTCAGAGGTTTTCAGAGGACCAGAAAGACAACATGGATGAGGAGAGGAGGAAGAGAATCCTTGATTCAGTAATTACAGCAGGAAAACCTCGGTCACATGACTCCAGCTGTCCAGCTGTCCAGCTGCGTGCTACGTTCTGAAAATGCAACTGGTGGGTGTTGATGGACGAGAGAGCACAGAGCCTGACCGCAGAAGATCTGAGACAGACAGGGATCTGGTGGGAATCCCTAATAACAAGTTTTCTTTTATATTTTCCACTAGAAGACTGACTTATTGTGAGAAAACACTGCTTATGTATTTACAGGACAAGATTAGTAAAGAGTAGTTCCACTTTGTCCACAGGGGGTGCCAAAATCAACACAAACTGAAAGCTCCTCACAGGAGCTTTAAAGCATGCTCAGGTAGAGCTGTTGCTCTTTAATGAGAATAAAGTATCATCAGTACAGTGGTGAAAATGCAGGAGGAAGCTCCCCTATTATGGTGTGAGACTGAGGTATGTGGGTCTGTGGGCTGTAATCTACACCTGTTCTTTATACACTGTTTTACTCTCAGGGTCGTCTTTCACGAGAAGATTATACATACATAAGATTCACTGTGTAAAACATACGGGCTTGAACCCAGAGTGTCACTGAAGCTGCTGTGCGATCCTGTCAAAGTACTGAAAGTGTAAAACAACAGAGATAACATTGGAGGACAACCAGCCGTCAGCAGAAGTGAATGTTCGCTTCATTTTTGATGAAGTTTTCATCACCGACAGCACGGCTCGATGTTAGAGATTAGTGGAAAGGCTGCGCTTGCATTATCTTTCTGTGTGTGATTGTGTGTGTTTGTGTGTGTGTGTGTGTGTGTGTGTATGTGAGAGAGGAGTATCTGACAGTCTGTTCGTGAGTACTCGGGACAGTACAGGACGTCCTTATCAGGAGGATTTATATGCTTTTGATTTCTGCTCATGCTCAGATGTTGGGGCAGAAGTTCTGACCTCATCCTCTACCTTCTAATAAAACTGTCCGCTCAGCTCTCCTCCTCTCTCTCTCCTCTCTCTCTATAGATCACTGCTGTTTACCCTCTTTATGTCTTTGCCTTTTAGCTCCAACAGACCTTAATCTGCTCTTATTTCTCCTCTGCAGACATTTACATCAACCCTCTGTCCAGTTTTTATTCTAATATCTCCCAATCAACACAGTGTTTCCTCCTACTTACAGTAACCCTCTGCTCCTCTCTGCCCTGCAATCATGTAGATAAATGCAGGAGTCATAAATCAGCTACACTGATTTCATTATATAATAACACCCGGGCCATAAAGTTACCTATATTTAGCTTTTAGCTCTGAGAGGACTGTGCAAAGGGTCAAGGCTAAGCTAAGCTATCTGCATTTAAATGAAATGATGGAATAAGGGTGCTGTGATGGATTTTTAATAAGAAGAGAGAGGCGGTGGAGGTTATTGGAGCTGTTCTTTGCACAGAATAATGCAGGTAAATGTCTCAGTGTTAATTCAAATACTTCATCATTTATTTATTTTGCCTTCAAACTTTAATTTCAGCTCTGGAAAGGAAAATCCTCGGGCAGGAACGTATTAACTTTTTACAAAAGCCTCTGCTCGCAACGATACCGCAACGCTACACTGAGCAGGCCCAAGACATTCAACAATGCAGGACTCAAACAGGCAAAGTCATATTCCTCTAGACTTACATCATCAGAATAAAGAGCATCACGGTATCAGACCATGACAAATGTCCCTGAAGCTTTCTCTTCTGTCTCATTCATCATTGAAGAGTAAGCTGACACTGTCTGTCAGCGTCAGCCGTCTTATTCATCTCCTCCTCCTCCTCCTCGTGTGACAGCAGCCGCTCGGCGTCATCACCCCTGCGTTCTTAAGCCAAAGTCAGAGACATTTGTCAGGCTGCCAGAGATATGGTTCACTTTGATGGGCTGACAAATTTCACAGAGAAGTTTGAATCATTTGCATTTGAGTCAGGCTGTGGGTGGCCCACTGGAGAGCAGTGCGTGAGAGAGAAAGCAGAGAGAAGGGGGGAATGTTTCTGTTGCTGCTCCAGTCGTCTGCAACTTTTTTGGCAGACCAAGTTTGAGGGCTGGATTTGTTACATGTTCAGCGTTTGGACAGAGTGTGCCGGGGTCTGGTACAGTACGTTGGGAACAGCACAGAACATGACGTCTAGGTGATATTGGGCAATGCCACTCACGAGTCAAACGCACAGAGAGCCCGTTCATGTAAAGAATGTGCGTCAAACTGTTTGTGGTTACTCATTTATCCAGTACTGGATCACAGATCACACGTGAGAGAGGCTGCTGTAAGTTCAGTCCGACGGCCGCTCAGTGGTCAGTGACCCAGCGCTTTAAAACATGCCTCTATAGGAAGTCCTAAAAAGCTTTAACTAGACATCACGTGTGAATAAGACACGCTTTTAATACATTTTATTGTCATCTAAGAAGTGAGCTGCATCCTAGTGCAACCAATATATCAGTATGAAAGATATATTATATTATGCTATAGTATTTTACTCAGACGATGACCCTCAAAGAAGATGACTGACGAGGCTGACGAGTTCGATAACGCCACTTTTCAAACTTTGCAAACTTGCTGGAGTGGATTTTTGGATTCTTCATGACTCCATCTTCTGATTGGCTCGTTCTGAAAGCCCCTCGAGTTTCCACTGAACTCGGTAGGTCAGCTTTCTCCATTGATGCCCCTAAATCATGGAATACCCTACAACAGACTTTACCATCTATTCCCTCTTTTGCAGAGTTTAAGACTTTGATCTCTGACCACTGTGTCTCACATTGTCTGTTTTAATGAATCTATTGTTTTGTGAATAATTGAAGAGTTCATTTGCAAAAACAGATAACTCCATTTTTATAAATTAAAAAGAAAGACATTTCTTTTTGATAAAGAGTCCTAATAAAGTTACATTTTCAAGATATCTCTGATTAGTAAAATCATATTGACTTAGTCAAAGCCACCCAACCTCAGTTGATTGATAATACCAAAAGCTAGTGTTAGAAAAAATATGTTTTTTGAAACATTTTTTTTATTTTTCAAAAGTGAGTTAAGTGTTTTTGCAAATTAACTCTTCAATTATGTGTGTTTGTTTTATTGTTTCTGATGTGCCTGTGATCTCTACCACATTGGAAATGAGGGAAACCTTAATGTCTTTACCAGAATAAATAAAGAATACATAAAGATTTTGAATTTAATTTAATTGAATTTTCAACAGCTTTTCCCCTAATTAGATCAAAAGTCATTTTTGGTTGTATAGAATTAATTAGAAAAAGCCTTGAGGAGTAATAGTTTGATTTAAGACTCTTCTAAAAAGCTCAACTGCGACAGGAAGCTAGCAGGGTGACAGATGCTAGCAGAAAGAGTTACACTGCTGCATAGAAAGTGCACATTGCTGAATGCAGGGAAGTCGTTACGCAGGAACACAGTTTAAACCTCTTTTCCTTTAGGAGCTCCACAAAAAACAGACTGAGTCTTATATATGGATGCAACTTATATTCCAGATGTTACAGTAATTGTTTTTGATTTTAATTAGATTTTTAACATCTTAAAGGACAAATTAAAAAGAATAAAGATAAGAAAACACTTATAGGCAAGCAAAGCAATTAGTTATCACAATATACTCACTGTAAAGACCGATACAACAAAATATTGGGGAATAGGATGAAGTGCAACCCTTATCTAGTCCTATCCCTTTGTCCATTTGAATTAATTGATTCCATTTAAACACATGTAACGCCAAAGTATTAATATATTCATACATTCCATAATGGTGCAACACTAAATAGATTGAATAACTTGAGGTCATTAAACAGCACACATAATGCTACAGTTTATCCATCTGTTCTTCAATTCTGTACCTGTTAAATATGTTCCCTTTGAAGATGTGTTTTAGCTCCTGTAATGATTATTTACATGTTTTTATTTCATCAGCACCACTGTTCCAAAGATTTGCCCCCTTAGTCGAGCAAATGTGTAATTTTAGATTTGTTTTCACTGCTTGTTTTTCAAATTTTGAAGTCGACCAGCTCCTTAAATGTCAGCGTTTTCAGTTTCATGAAGAGTGGATTTGAAGATTTGGAGAACAGGAAAGTCTACTTTGGGAGGCGATAGACTGGTCTAAGACACACGGTTAACACCTACAGGCTGTTGTGCATTCATTCTGCATTTCATAACTTAGCTAATAATGTATGTTACCACTTTTCAAAACCCAAACCATGATCTCTTTTTGAAAACCTGAGTAGTTATTTTTCTTTTATTGCTCACTGGACTGCTTCAATATGCCAGATTATTTTCACCCTAACTCCCCTTTTACTAAGTGTTATTTACACATTGATGTTAGCTTTATTTTTATTATTGTATTATCATATTTTCACATTTGATGTGCTGGAAATAGAAATGTGTCGGTGGGTCAGTCCTGTTAACTCCACATTAGCATGTATTACCTTCACACTCACACTCTGCAGAGAGATGACTCACCACCAACCCCCCTCATCTTTAACCCCCCGTCCCCAGCTCGCTGCAACACCCATTAATTCTCTCTCTCTACACACACACTCACACACATACACACACATACACACCGGTTATCTCCAGTGAGACATTAGTGACAGATCTATTGGTTGTGAGGGCAGGAGGTGGAATTGATGGAGAGATAGAGAGAGACAGGACGGCCCTGGAGGGCAGAAAAACGTACGAAACACGGAGAAACTAAAGAGCTGAAGGAAAGAGAATGGAGTGATGCACAACAACACGCTCCTGTTTTATATTCCCACACACTTTCACATTGTTTTGGCTGGGCACGCACACACACACGCACACACACACACACTACAGCGTGGCTTTGTCTCGCTGGGACAGTGATGACTCATTCTCGCCTGTCACCCATGGGACTTGAGAAACACACACACACACTTACACACACACATGGGGGGAAGAACCAATTGATGGGAGTGATGATTGATAGGAGTGGGATAGTTATTGTGATTGCAGTTGCATAACCAAGGACGAGCTGGACACCTGCTGAGCGGCGCTGTGTCGCATTTGTTGACAGATTTTATCTTCACACCTCCTTTTTTCTGTGCTGCCGTTTGTTTTTATTTGTTTTTGTTCAATATTTAATTCAATCCTCATTTGTGCCTCCTGCTCTAATTTCAGAAAGACCCACCCTTGGTGAGGAGAAAAAAACAACAACGGGCCCTTTGAAAATAAAATGCCCAAGCCTTCAGTCGCCTTAGTGTTTGTGTTACGTAACAACACTCGTGGTTGAGCTTAAACGCAGGAGGAAAGACACAACAGAACAATGTCTGGAGTTCTGTTAGCACCTAATTTACTTCTTTTTTTTTCAGTGTGCTAATAGGTAAACAAAGGGAGGTGTGCAAAATGAGTGAAAGTTGTTGTTTGGGGATAAAGGTGAACCTGCAGGCCAGAGAGGGAGATTTGTGGCGAGGCAATGGGGGGGAATTAGGTCAAAATTGTACTTATTAACTTTTCATCTACCCTGCTGATTATTAACTTTTGGTTAATCCTAGTGATTACATCATTAACTCTTCATTTACCCTGCTGAATGCCCACATGATCTCCACACTGAAGCTAGGACAGCCTCAATAAAACCTGTGCAGAGGATCTGTCTATTTGTTTTATTACTTTTTCTTGCTGTTCTTGTAAAATTTTGCTCGCTCTTCTCTGGGGACACGAGCCAGAAAATGAAGTTGTTGAACTTTGTTGCAGAGAGTTCCTCTGTGAGTTCATTGTTTTTCACTTGCAAAGCCAAAAAGAGAACGCTTACGTTGCATTAAATTCTTATTCCTCAAAAGCAAACTGAACACATTAATCACTGCATAAAATTTGATTGTTTGGAGCGTGGGCGGAGGCGTGGGTTGGGTGTGTCTGGAATCTAGTTGGTCACTCCTGTTGCCACCCGGCTAGCTTAAGACTTGATTGGCTGTCTACCAGGTCAGAGACAGGATCTAAGTCTGTATCAACTGTCTTGGCTTGAATTCAAGAGGCGGTGACAAGTGGTATTTTCAACAAGCAGTGTTGCTAAACTAAGCCAGACAAAGAAACTGCAGTTCCCCAAGTGTCCAATTTAGGCTGGCTCCAAAAGCGATGAATCCCTATTAGCTACCATGCTGAACTGCCCCCTTTTACAGCAAAATTAAACATGATTACAGCCTGGTTCAGAAAATGGTCATAGTCTATGACGCTCATTTCTGTATTTGTACACACTGTACAAGGCCTGAATCTTTTCATCCATTAAAATAACACAAAGGCAGGGAGGTGCATGGACAGCGGCGTGGGTGAGTTGACAGACAGGTGGGGTGCTCTTAATCAAAGGGTGTCAGGCCATCTCTGCTCCACCTTCTGTGCCTGTTTCACAACTGTCAGAAAGTAAAGTTGAGTCAGCAATCACCAACAACATCTTTGGGCTGCACAACGCCTATCTGAAATCAACGGTTGATGTCACAGGTACCAATTACATATTATATACAGTCTGTCTTAAAAACAAAGGAGCAACCTCCATTGTTTAAAAATGGTGTCAGTGCAGCAGTGCAAAAAAAATAAATGCAGTTCCTCAAGTGTCCACTTGGAGCTGGCATGAACAACCAAGGAGAGCCCATTAGAACCAATGTTAAGAGGATTTTCCAATATGGCCATCACCATCTTTGCACTGGAAAACATGCCCCTCCAAAAACAAGAAAAAAAA
The DNA here is from genome assembly GCF_009762535.1 of Notolabrus celidotus. Taxonomy (NCBI): domain Eukaryota; kingdom Metazoa; phylum Chordata; class Actinopteri; order Labriformes; family Labridae; genus Notolabrus; species Notolabrus celidotus. The sequence continues at coordinate 7,124,117 of NC_048284.1, forward strand.
TGTATTTCAAGGTACTTTTACCTTGCAATAAGCAAAAAAAATCTGCAAATAGAACAAGTGAAATTTTTCTTGGTAAGATTTCTTAAAATAAGACGTAATATTTAGAACACTTTGATCTTAGAATTAGCAGGGAAAACTTATTCTAAGCAATATTTTAACAGTATTTTAAAGCTTAGTGTCTCAGAATGAGCCAGGAATGATAATGTTTAGTATTTTTTTACTCAACATTTTTTTCTGCACTAAGCTTATTCATTTGAGATATATTCACCTTCATTTGAGTTGTATTATAGCAGCACTTCTCTAGGTTTAAGACCATCTTGTAGTTGAAATAAGATTACAAAGTTTAATTTGAGCATTTTGAGATATGTCTTCTCATAGTGAGCTGGATATACTAATATTCAGTCATGTTGTTTTTTAGGATAAGCCAGCTATGCTCAAAAGTAGGTGTTTCATTGTGTGTATGTAGTTTGAGGATGTATATTTTTATCTGATGTAGAAGAAACAGTGCCTGAAAACTGTAACCCACCCTTAAAAAACACAACTTTTCTTTCTTTCTTTCTTTCTTTCTTTCTTTCTTTCTTTCTTTCTTTCTTTCTTTCTTTCTTTCTTTCTTTCTTTCATCAATGGAGCTGTTTTCTGATAGATTCTCCAATAAAATGCATTTACTTAAATCAATTAAAGGGTTTGTTTTAAATCAAGATTATCAGTCTTCTACAAATAAGATCTCAGCTTGAAAAATGTGTGAAATGTAAAATAAACCTTCTTCCTTCTAAATTACAACTCAAAACAGGATAATTTCAAGATTGTTTAACTTTACAAGATATTTAAGATGCATTGTCTTAAAACAATTCCCTCTCTTGCTCAAATTTTACTTAAAGTAGTAAAAAATGTTATTAAATCAAGTGGGAGAAGACATTTTGACTACAAATGAGACAATTTCACTTGGTAAGATTTTGAGTTTTTGCAGTGTGGGCTTCATAACGCCCCTTCAAAACAAGTGTGTAACATCACTGAGTGTTTCTCCATGTTGATGTTTTTGAGGCCTTTAAGGGTAGCCATTTTATTTTCTTCTTAAAATTTATTTTCAGCTTTTATGTTTTTTAATCAAGAGAAAGAAAGGACTGCTTGGACTTGGAAACTTGGAGCAGAGAGTTAGGAGTGACGACGGCAAAACGACACACTTTTCTAGGACTAGAATTTTTGTACCTGGGGCAAATTATTTAACCACCAAACCAACCAAGCACTCAAAGTGTAGCAAATTACTCATTGTTAATTCAGCTTAATTCTTACCCTATACATTTTTGTCAATATGGGCATTTTACGTTGACGTTTTCAGCACTAAATGTATGACACAGGATTGTATTAAAGGTACAGTGAGTAGTACCTAGAAGCATTTAGCACAACTGACATTGTTTTGGTTTGTTTGTGTTTGTACGCGAGTGTTTGGGTGTATGCACGCAATCATTGTAGGCCAACCCTGCATTAGTCAGTGCCCTACAATGGAAACCCCAATCAAGGGATTCCTAACATGTCACTTCTGTTTTACGTGATGTGGGATGAGTAACACAAATACTCTCATGGACACATAAAATTTTAATTTTTGTAGTTTACCTTGCAGCCCTTGTTCTTGTCATTGCTGCTGCTTTGTCCACTGGCGGGGCACGGCGAGCACGACTCCTGGTGGTAGTATGTGCCGCCCTGCATGCCGCTGTAGTGGCAGCAGCCATACGGCGAGGGGAAGTGCGAGTACCACAAGTCGTCTGACAGCGGGCACTTTGGACAGGGGTACATGAGGTTTTTCCCCTGGGTCTTCTCCACGCTCACCTTCGGGTTCCTCATCCATCTTCGTACCTGTGCAAGAAGAAGAAGTTTACATGTCAGAGGTATATCAGCTCTGTGGATCAAAAAGGCGGGTGTCACCTTTACTTTATTCTCTTTTTATTCATGTGTTTTTTAAGAACCTGCACAGGTGTCTCACAAACACAAACACACACACACACACACACACACACACACACTGTCAACCCTGCCAGCTGCCCCTTTGATCAGAGGAAGAAGACTTTCTTGTGTTATCCCTGGTTACATGTCAGTATAAGCAGGACACACACACACACACACACACACACACACACACGCACATACGCAGATGCACTTCAAAGAGAAACAGATTGGCTCTCTGCGCGCCACACTTTGAACACATGAATCAGAGGGGCAGCACACACAGTGACACACATGCACACACACCTGATGCATGTTAATGCCACTTTTAGATATGATGAAGAAAATTTGAAAATCCTATTTTTCCTAGCTTGCTTTATGTCAGCTAAACTTCAGACAAACAAGAGACTTCAATCCATATGTTGCTGTTGTAATGGATAAACAGTAATTAAGGCTCTTCTTCTAACAGATGTCCACATTTAGCAGCCGTAGAAAACAAACAGTTAGTGAGGCGTTGTGCTTAGTGATGACATATATTCCACACAACATGTGCAAGTTGATGCATGCACGCACATTGCACACGCATGCCGCTCCTGCATCTTTCCAGAAAAAGCACCATCACATATTGTAATACCCGGTGTGTGTACGAGTGTGTAGAGGAGAGGTGGTTAAACTGGGGAGTCAACATCAAATTGGAGACACGGTGGGAGAGAAAGGCAATATTTTTATGAGAATCTGTGTGAAATCTCATCCTGTTGTGTGAGTGGAACATTCGGCAAACACACTCTGTGGGGACACCGGCCTGTGTGACTGAGCAGCAGAGTCTAGGCAGATGTGACACACACCAACATAAAAATACTCACACACACACTGAGATAGGATGCCTGAGTCGAAGGGAAGCCAGACAGCATGTCAAGGCACATCGGGGTGTGAGAAAAACAAACTTGGAGAATCGCTCCAGCAGGTCAGTGCACAAATAAAGCAAACCACTGTTGGCTAACACAGAAGTCGAGTTACACGCAACGAAATGATGAATTCGACAAAGAATGACACAAGTTTTCTCACACAAAACATGAGCTGAGTGAGCCTGTGAGTGACTCTACTTCCAATTTGAGGAATTTGATTATTATGTGTTTTTACATTCAAAGGAAGATGAGAAATGTTTTGTGTGTGTGTGTTATATAACATGCATCAAAACTGTTTGACTATCATGTCACGCTGATGATAAAATAAATAAGAGGTGGCATCCAGACTGAAACACTCACTCATCTGACACAAACACACAGCTCCACAGTTAGGATCTTTTCATTACATAATCTTATTTCTAAATGTTTTTTTGCATGTTTAAAAAATATTGCATAAGCCACCAGGGGTGTGTCCAGAATTTTTTGGACTGTGGTGGCCCAACTTCAGCGCTGACTCATGCAGGGGTGGCATGTCTGAGCACATTCACACGGCATCTGTTTACAACTTCTGTCTTCACTTACAACATCTACTTTGCTGTTTAAAAGTGTGATAGAGTTGTTCAGTGGAGGCTGGTGGTCATACTAGGTATGAGGGCTAACAAATGCATCATACTCTTTCATACCTTTTTCATAATTTTTATTTATCTACTTAGTTTTATTGATATTTTTAGCCTTAGTTTTATTTTTCAGCTCTTATCCTTACCCTTTTTAAATCTATTTATTTTAACAATTTTCATTCTTAATTTTGATGCTTTAACATATTTTAAGTACACATATTTTATTTTTGGTATGCATTAGTCTCTATTTTATTTTATGTTATTCTTATTTTTGATTCTTCTTCTTCTTCTTCTTCTTCTTCTTCTTCTTATCTTCCCCTAATATGTCTTGCCATTGTTTTATTTCTGCTTCTTTCTTGTTTTCAATCGTTGTAAAGCACTTTGGGTTGCATTTGATTTGTATGAAAGGTGTTATATAAATAAAGCTTGATTGATTGATTGATTGATTGATACCCTCCAACATTAGACTGTGAGTACGAGGGAGATTTTCTGGGGTGTCAGCCTATTCAATCTGTTTTCAGTCTCTTATTAATTTTATTTTATTTTCTATTTATTTGAATATTATTGAACCAGGGAAACCTCATTGAGATTAATCTCTTTTACAAGTGTCCTGACCAAGATCAGCAGCAGCACATTCCAACAAAGTTACAGACAAACAACACAAAACTCTAAAACATAACAACATATCATGATCACATAACAGAAAGTCATCAGTCAAAGCATCTACAAGATGATGCATCTCTCTCCAATGCCTTCAATCATCTGCTTTTAAAAACATTTAAAGAGACAAGCTCAATCAAACCCAAGTTCTCCTGCAGCAGGTTTCCAGGCTGCAGGGCCAGAGGATCTAAAACTATTGTGTCCCATTACAATCCAATTTTCTCACTCTGGGGACCGAAAGCAAAAACAAGTTTTGTGACTGGGTCACAGAGTGGAGACTGAAGCTTCCAGTATTTCTTAAATGAATAAAATCACATAAATAAGAGGGAAGAGGGGTTAAGAATCGCCTAATAAATAAGGACATGCCAGCAATTTAGTCTAGGGGTAGATAATGCAGTCCAGCCAACTCGAGCATACATGGAGCAGTGATGAGTTAAAGACTTAAGACTTGTAATGAACCTTTACACGAGTCTGGTTCTGCTCAAGGTTTCTGCCTGTTAAAAGGAAGTTTTTCCTTGCCACTGTAACTTGCTAAATATTTCGATGTGCAATGCTCATGGTGGATTAAGGTGGGGTCAGACTGAGTCTTACCCTGTCTTAAAGTTGGGTCTCTGTTCATAACTTAACATAGAGTACAGTCTAGACCTGCTATGTTTGTAAAAGCGTCTTGAGATAACGTTTGTTGTGATTTGGCGCTATACAAATAAAGATTGATTGATTGATTATTATATAAGAATATAAGAGTATATATAATTATTACAAGACTCACATCAAATTAAATTTAGGAAAACATGTCAAATGTAAAAAAAAAATCCCCAAAAATGACTAAACTTTCAGAAAATGTTGAAGGACTTTGAGAGAGAGAGAGAGCGAGCGAGCGAGCGAGCAGTGAACTGGCAAAGTGACATGCCTGTTGCTGTTTGTTGGGTTGCCAAGTCTTATGACACTTATTACATAAAGGTTGGAATTACGTGAAACAGGGAGACATTACAAGTCCTGATTGGGGCGGGAGAATTGGTTAAAAAGAGGGAGACTCCTGCCCCAAGCGGGAATGAATTGTTAACACAGCTGCAACACCAAGTTACATCACAAAACCACAGAGAGGAGTTTGATGTCAGAAACTTTCTTTACCTGTCTTCATTCAATTCAATTCAATTATGCTTTATTGGCATGAACAAAGACATGTTGTTGCCAAAGCTTTCATATAAGATTCAAATACATACATTACATATATATTAATTACATATTATATACAGTAGGGCAAAAAAATATTTAGTCAGCCACTGATTTTGCAAGTTCTCCTACTTAGAAAGATGAGAGAGGTCTGTAATTTTCATCAGAGGTACACTTCAACTATGAGAGACAAAATGAGAAAAAAAATCCAGGAAATCACACTGTAGGATTTTTAAAGAATTTATTTGTAAATTATGCTGGAAAATAAGTATTTGGTCAATAACAAAAGTTCAACTCAATACTTTGTAACATAACCTTTGTTGGCAATGACAGAGGTCAAACATTTCCTGTAAGTCTTCACCAGGTTTGAACACACTGTAGCTGGTATTTTGGCCCATTCCTCCATGCAGATCTCCTCTAGAGCAATGATGTTTTGGGGCTGTCGCTGGGCTACACAGACTTTCAACTCCCTCCACAAATTTTCTATGGGGTTGAGGTCTGGAGACTGGCTAGGCCACTCCAGGACCTTGAAATGCTTTTTACGGAGCCACTCCTTCGTTGCCCGAGCGGTGTGTTTGGGATCATTGTCATGCTGGAAGACCTAGCCACGTTCCATCTTAAATGCTCTCACTGATGGAAGGAGGTTTTGGCTTAAAATCTCACGATACATGGCCCCGTTCGTTCTTCCCTTAACACGGATCAGTCGTCCTGTCCCCTTTGCAAAAAAACAGCCCCAAAGCATGAGGTTTCCACCCCCATGCTTCACAGTAGGTATGGTGTTCTTGGGATGCAACTCAGCATTCTTCTTACATATTTATATTTTAAGATAAGATAAGATGAGATAAGATAATACTTTATAATGGGGGGGGGGGGGATTCAGTTGTTACAGCAACCCAGACATTGTTTATTTATGTATTCGTTTTTCTTTATTTTCTTTTTGTTTATTGAAGCAGATACACTAGTTTTCTGTTTTAAGCCTATTTTAAATATTCTGCAAATGTATGAATGTTTACAAAAATCTATTTCTTTAAGTAATACAAATTGTAAATCCTAAAACAAATGAATGAATGAATAAATAAACTGATTAAAAATAAAAATAGATAAATAAAGCTAGAATACAATTTAGATATATACAATGTTACAGTGGAATTTAAATTAAATAGAAGTAATTACAGGCAGTATTAAAACATTTCAGTAGTGACAGGTTGACATGGTGTGATTATGGTTGGTAATGATAAATTAAGCAATAAATACAAATAATATGGGTATGTAATATGACCATGAGTTGTAGTTGGAATAATAATGTAATATAACATAATAATAATAATATGGCAAGATAATTATAATACAGTATATTATGCATTATAATGCCAGCAGCGATGGTAACGATGGTGTCACCCATACAGCATATCTTAATGTCCTCACTTGATGCGGTATGCTCATAAAACCTTCACCTAAAATCAAATATTATGGGATGGTGCGTCCCTCAGGCTGTGACTGATGAATTTCTGTTTTACTCGTTGTGTTTCCATGTAGCGAGCTGCCCTCATCAAGTTGACTGGACGTAGTAACTTTTCCCAGCATACATAGCTTTACGCTAATTTGAATGCGAGTTGTGCATAAATGTTTTAAAACCACAATTCATTTTGGTCCCTGAAATGTATTCAGGAAAATATCCCCTTGTTTTTTTAATTAAGGAGCAGGCTGAACTGACATTGTCCTGAAAGGAACCTGGGGTGTGCAGGTTTCAGCAGGCCCATTGAACCCCAAACCGCCCATTGAACCCCAAACCACCCCCTGAAACACCTCCTGAAACTGATTACAATTAGATTTAAATTTCAGAGAAGTTATTTGAAATTGCCTTAATAGCATGTTCAATCAACATTTAATATTCAATAGTCTGTGTCATGTTTGGTGCAACAGTTCTGCATCACCCCACAAGACTCCAAATTCACAGACAAAAGCAAACAAACACAGACACTGCTATCGATTTTATCCTCTCCTCCATCTTTCCCTTCAGTCATTTGTATGACACACAGTGCTCAATCTGGACTCGTGCTCTCCCTGTTATATAATTAGGCTTATTTGGGCACAAATAGAGACACAAATAAACCCTGAACAGCAGCAGGCATTAATTCTGATTTGGGGCTGTGTGCTGATGCGTATCTGGAAGCTTCTGCTGTCCTTAGTTAGGACAAGAGGAGAGCTAGATTTACACAAAGATAGATAGATAGATAGATAGATAGATAGATAGATAGATAGATAGATAGATAGATAGATAGATAGATAGATAGATAGATAGATAGATAGATAGATAGATAGATAGATAGATAGTTGATAGTTGATAGTTGATAGATAGATTGTTGATAGATTGTTGATAGATAGATAGATAGATAGATAGATAGATAGATAGATAGATAGATAGATAGATAGATAGATAGATAGATAGATAGATAGATAGATAGATAGATAGATAGATAGATAGATAGATAGATAGATAGATAGATAGATAGATAGATAGATAGATAGATCTTGAGGCTATTAAACATGAATCCATTCATGTCCCATGGGAGACTCAGGCAGCAGCAGCAGCAGAATGCCTGTGGGAGTGCATGTGTGTTTGTGCGTGGGTGTTAACATAACACAATCTGTCCATCCTAACACGCCGAGTCATCAGTGATACACACCATACTGTACACCATCTGAGACCTACACATGATCCCTTTGGACCACCCTACAGAGAGCGTAAACACTCATCAACGATACAACCGGACGAGAAAAGTGGACTAAATCTACCCGGCAACACAGAAGCATCACATTCATCACAGCAGTGATTGTTGATTGCTCTCTATTTGTCGTTTTTCCTGGATGATACTCACTCCCCAAGGCTTTCAAGGTGTTAAAGGGAACACAATAACCTGTGCAATAAAGCCGTACTGTTTGATCTGGCTTTCTCTTTTATATCACACTGTTTGGATAATGGGAAAAATAATGTTGCGCAATATTCCCAAAGCAATACAGTGGTTATTGAGTGAGTGCATCAACCCTCCTCTCCATCACATGCTGGAAGTAATGTTAGTCATTTCCTACCCGTCGTGCCCCACAGTCATAGTACACCGTGTTCCACTTTGATCTCATGTAAATCAACTGCAAATAATTCAGCATTGAGGGAAGCTCAAAGTTGAAGTGTTTGTCGAGCTTGGCATGTTTTAAATGAGCGCTGCGAATGTTTGTGGAGGTTTGGACGGATTGCAGCAGATATGCTAAAGCTCATAAATCTAAAAATAAAAGATCATAGCAGCAGTTATTCTCACCTGACTTCACCGACTGTGTTGCATTATTTACATCAACTACTCACTGGATAACATTTCACTTAAAGTTAATTTTCTTCACGCCTATAACCTTTGATTTATTAGATTTCATCATCTTAAAAGCTTCGAGGTAACCCGTCCATCAGCTTTACTTGACTGAATTTAGCATCTTGCTGATTATTTACATCTGTTTATCCTTGCAGTGACTGTGACACGCTTAAGAGTAATACATTACTAGTTAAAGCTAGCTTCATGGTCTATTATCAAGTTTGATAGTTGAACGTTGAAAATGTAGTGTTACGGTGTTAGAGTGTAAAATATGCATGTTTTACTTTCTTCAGTATTATGAACGTAAAATAAATGTGGTTAATAATTCTCTAGATGATGAATCATCAATGAATCACTCCTGATCATTTCACCCTGACCCTTATTTGACCTTTCTTCAAGGGTTTAACAATAAGACATTTTTTTAGCCACGTATTTCCTAAATACTGTGATGAATTAAATGCTCTTTAAAATGGCAGAAAACAGTTTAAAAAAGAATAAATTCTAATTTGACAACATCAAAGCTCAAAATATGACATTTTATTTTTTTGATCTGTTTTTCCTGTCTTTTCTTTTTTATGTATTTGTGTTTATTTGTTTTTATTTATTTTTTATTATCATTATTTTGTTGCAAACACATGGATAAGTGTGTAGGTTATGTTTTTATTTGATCCTTTTCCTTTCCATTTATTTATTTATGTATTCATTTTTCTTTATTTTCTTTTTGTTTACTGAAGCAGATACACTAGTTTTCTGTTTTATGCCTATTTTTAATATTCTGCAAATGTATGAATGTTTACAAAAATATTTCTTTAAGTAATACAAATTGTAAATCCTAAAACAAATAAATAAATGAATAAATAAAAACTCAACATTTTTCTTTGACAATTACAAACAACTCCAAAAACGAGCTAATATTGACATCTGAGAGTCAGAGCCCCTGACTTTTACAATGAGGTGACTGATGAGATGATAAAACAACATCACAGAAAGTTGCAGATTAATGTGCAGTTGACTTATTCAACACAGCTAATGCGTGCACCAGTTACCAGCAGAGAAAGGAAGACAAGTAAACGAGGGAAAACAGCGCATAAATTAGCGAGAGATATTAAAACACACAAGGAGCGAAAGGAGTGAAAGACACATCCAACAAATTGAAGAAAACAGACACTAACCATCCGCTAACTGCAACATGGTATGGAAAAAAACAGGACTGGTTGAGTTAGAGCAAAACACCTACAGAAAAATACAGGAAAGAGAACCTTATACACTAACCTACTCTGTGCAATAACTTATTTACTGTACAGACTGTTTTGCTAGTTGTGGTACATACAAACATCCACTTACTGCCCCAGGGCTGTATTTCTGTCATACACTGAACAGTGCTGTTTATTTATTTATCACTAACACACTCCATACAATAACTTATTTACATAGGGACAAATGTAAATATATTTATATTTTTATGTATAAATATTTGAAGTATTTATTTTTACCAGATTGTAACGTTGTTGTACAGAAATGCTGTTTTGATGTATTTCTTTTTAAAATCACAATAAAAAGCCTGTCTATTTTTCTATCCACAGGTGAGGCTGCTATTTTCTGCATCTGTTAAGAATGCTAAAGCACTAATTTTGTGACTAAATAAATAAAAAAGTCATTTTTAAATCAATGAAACCATCTTTTGATCAATATTTAGAGTCAACTTGTTTGTATAGTTAAGTGGTAGGAAGGTAATAAGGGGTATAATGTTTAGTTTGCTGGTGGTTACAGTCCATGTATTCAGCAGTTTGATGATTTGTTCAGAAGGTGCACAGAAGGTACAACGCAAAGTATATTATATACCATAATGATAATGATAACAAGCTGCTGCTAATTTAAAAAGTAGTAAATAAAGTCAGAGGAGCACAGATGAACCAGTTTTACTCTAAAACACCACAGACATGTTTTATAACATCTTATAACCTTTTTTAAAGCAAGCCAGGAAGCTAGACTTCAAATCCTGCATGTAAAGTTTGGTTTTTGAGAATTTTAAATTCCTGGATTGTCCTTTTGTTTTTGCAGAAGTCAGCATTCCTCAAAACACGTTTACTGAGGAAACCATGAAAACAAAGCATTAAGGTTACGCAGCCTTGTGACAGCACTGCAGCATAATGCAGGATCTGCTGAGTAGATCCTAACTACAGGACCTGGTCCACTCAGTGATGTCATCATAACAACACAACACACACTTGTGGTTTCTGTAAAGCAACAGTATATGGAAGCACACACACACATGTACACACATAAACAACAACACATAGTAAACACAGGTACACAGGCAGCCAAATGTTACACCTGATTAACCCAGCTTAGCTTTCACAATGACATCATCTCTGGCACACACACACACACACCGACACACACGAGAGGGTACACTCCGGCTGTGACACCTCCGCTCTCAGCCAACACACCTCTCACTTTGGCCGTGTGGGCACACACTCACGCATGCATCCACTCCAAAATGTGTGTGTGTGTTGGTGTGTGTGTCATCCTAAACTCACCTTCCTCTTGACAAACTGGAAAGCCGAGCACTTCTTAAAGGAAAAAGCAGTCTTCTCTCCTCCTCCTCCTCCGCCACCACCACCACAACCTCCTCCTCCTCCTCCTCCGTTCACCAGCTTCATGGCCGACACCGGCACGCCGCTTGCCTCCGTAGATCCCAGGATGACGGACAGGCTGAGGGGGAAACAGAGGGAGAGAGTTGTCTTAGGCATGAGGAGGAGAGATGTGGCTTTTGCAGGGACGAGTGTGGGACAGCAAATGAGAGAGAGAGAGAGAGAGGATGTGGGGAGGAGGAGAGCGAGAGGAGGTTGAGGAGGCAGATGGAGGGGAGAGATGCTGCAATGAGATGATAACAAAAAAGGTTTAGGATGGAGATGAGGGGAGGAAGAAAGAAAGAGAAAAAAGTGAGGGAGAAAGATGCACATGAAAAGATAGAAAGAGGAGAAGGAGGAGGAGGAGGGAAGCAGCTCCTGTTGCTGCGAGGAGGAACAGCTTTGTTTACAGCACTCAGAAAACACCTCCAAACTGCCCGATGTGTGTGTGTGAAGTACATCCATGCCTGTGCATTAAACAAAGTGTGTGTTTGTGTGTGTGTGTGTGTGTGTGTGTGTGTTTCATGTGCATCCATCCTTGCGTACCTTTGTGCTGCTGTGTTGTCTGGTCCCACTGATCCCGCTGCAGCCTGTCTTTAATCTGACGACTCCTGCCCAAAACTGGTCCCAGATCAGACGCACCCACTCCTGCTCCTCAGTTACAGGTGTCTCCTCTCCGTTGTCTCTGAACTGAACACGAATATGATGAAGAGCGGAGGATTAAATACCCACAGGAGGATGGAGAGAAGAGGAGGGAGAGTCTGCGATGATGCTCATTAAGAAGATGTCACTGCTAGAGTGATGGAGAGAGTGTGTGTCCTCTGTGTGCCCGTGTAAACAAACACCAAGAAGTGTGTGCGTGTGTGTGTGTGCGAGCAGGATGCTGCGAGTGTGATGTGTCCAGCTGCAGTCCTCCAGCGCTACTTTATCAATGAAAGGCTCTGCAGTGAGCAGATGCTGTCTCCCCCTCCCTCTCTCTCTCTCCCTCGCTGTCCCTCATCACCGCTCTGCCCTCCCCCTTTTCAGCCTCTCGTTCATGTTTCTGCTGCAGTTGTTTCTGGAACCTCCACCTCTATCTCTTTCTATGTTTCCCTCATCTTCTTCTTCTTCTTCTTCTTCTTCTTCTTCTTCTTCTCTTGTCTCTTAAATCGTCCCACTGTGGATGGAGGAGGACAGGGACGCCAAAAATATCTCCACCAGAGTGAGCGTGTAAGGGGTTTAATGTAGCGTACGCTCTGTCCTGACAGCTATGGTCCAGTTGGATTTGACACATGCAGGGAAACACACACACACATCCCTCATCATATGTGTGTATGCCCTTGCCTCTGTACCTTGTTTAATTTCCTGAAGTGACACAGGAACGATAAAGCTGAAACATGGCACTTCACTAAGCGAGGTGTACCGCCTAAAAGTGATGCTAGGGGATGAAGAATAAAACCTTGGTCGTGTTAGAGCTCCTCGAATGTGGTCAAGATATTTGTTACAGGTGGAAAAAACTGTAGATCTGCAGATTTGTGTGGTTGCACATCCTTTAGTGTGAATCGAAAGCTAATATTGACTGACTTCATTTCACTAATGATGAGAAAAAAATAGACTCAACTTGACCTTTGCTCGCTGCGGCTAACTAACGCCAGCAGCCTGAGGCTGTTATAGCAGCTAATGTCAAAGTGTGACCTGAATCATAATTACAGCCAAATCCAAGGATTTGTTTGTGTAAAAAACAAATCACTCAGAGCTGTTCAGATCCTGTTAAACATGAGTGAGTCATTTGTGTCATGACTGGTTGCCTGGAGTGAAAATTTATGGATTCCTCTTGTTGTTGTGATGTGTCGGTCGTGAAGAGCGTGCTCTTGTACAAGAAGGAAACAAGCCGGCCCTTGTTTGAGAGCGGCAATACGAAGCATACATGCATATGAAGTAAGAACAATTAATTCATACTGTTCAGTAAGGAGGAGGAGGAAAGAGAAAGGACTAAGAATCAAAGGGATTCTTTTGATTCTTTCTGCTCAGTCTCAGCAGATGCCTGTCTAACATGAGTCTGGTTCTGTTAGAGGTTTCTGCCTGTTAAAGGAAGTTTTCCTCGCTGCTGTAACTTGCTAAATACTGCAAGGTACGATGCATATGGTGGATAAAGATGAGATCAGACTGAGTCCCGTCTGTAAGAGGGGACCGGATCTTATCCTGTCTTGATGTTGGGTCTCTGTTCATAATTTGACATAGAGTACGGTCTAGACCTGCTCTGTTTGTAAAATCATCTTGAGGTAACATATAAATAATATAAATAAAGATTGATTGATTGATCAATTTAGTCTTATGTTGGTTTAAGACTAGGCTTATTTTTCAGTTGTACTCATTATTGTGGCATTGGGTTGGGTTTTGGGCTGGTCTTATTAGCTGATGGGCTGGTTTTCTCACCCAGACCTGGCAATCCTGCTGCTCAGCTACAAGCACAACACGCACTGACTGGATACAGTGTCAAAGTTTGTGCTGTGTGACCAATCAGATGCAGGGACAGGGCGATGATGGTGTTCAGAAGGACGGTGCTTGCATGCAAAATAGTGTTTTTCTGGGAATGATATTGTTTGATGTAACTACCATTTATAGTTAAAGTAGAACATATGCACACTCATTAATCCAAGCTCAAAACAATGATACAAATGTCTGATTTAATAGAAGCCAAAAGGATAATAAAGAGCCGTTTGGGAGCTCAAAAGAGTCACTGCTGAGTTGAGCCAAATGATCTGATCACTAATAATGGACAGAATTGCCTTTACTACTGAATGTTTGAATCCTTATGGTTTTCAGTAGCTAACGAAATATTTTCAATTCTTCTTAAGAAGAGTTCAAAAGCATCAGAAGAAGAAAGTCAGAGTGTCAGAGTGAGATGTTTCTGAGGAGCAAACTTTTAACTCACTGGTCTGTTGGAGGTGGCAGAAGAAGAGCAGAGCAGACTGCAGCAGTTGAGATTTAAACATGTTAAGTCCATTTTCATCCAATCCTGGAGCAGCAATTCTGTTTGAACAGACCAATCAGAGGCAGCACCTGCATCAGCACCTGGTTCACTGGCACACACCCACAACGGAACAGACACACCCAAACAGACACACCCACACACTGCAGGGGAGGGGGCAGGACTGCACAATAAGATGGCCCAGGGTCATGATGTGACCGGCTAATAATACTACATACGTGAAGTTTTGCCGTATTAATAGCTACTGCTTTTAGATTCTAATTCTGGGACATCACTGTTATGAATCTTTGCAGTCATCACACCTTCGTAAATAATACACAACCCCAATTCCCTAAAAAGTTGTGACGCTGTCTGGAATGGAAGTAAAAACAGATTTTAAAGTTTGCAAATCATTCCAACCCTGTATTTAATCATCCTCCAGCACCTCTGCCTCCAGTTTTGGACTGCACAGAGGGGGTATATATTTTGCTGCTGCTCGGGGCAGACAGCCTTCAATCACTCATATTCCTAGAGTTCAAGCCACACAAACACTCTGACTGTAAAATAAACATTTATATTTAACTCATTAACGTGTCTCCTCTAATTAAACTCACATTTCTCCACTTGCACTGATCAAACAACAGCTTATCATTTTAGCTAAATCCTAAAACTTGATTAGTGCTCAGTGTCCCAAATCTTGTTTGAAGCTCATCTAGTTTGTAGTGAGCTGCCAAAAGTTGCTGCATACATACAATTTGTCTAGTACGCAAAGATATATTGAAATGAATCAGTTTACTGGAGTGTGTTATTTAGTACAAAGGTAAAATGTCATCCCCTGTAACTGCATTGATCAAAACAAAACCAATTAAAAAGGAAAAAGCCAAGAGCCTGATAAATAAATCAATGAGAGCAAAAAAACAACCTCCACACGCTGTGCAAATGAAGAGGTATTTCTTAATAACACTGGGGTTAGCATTCTGCAGAAATTAAACTCTTATTACACAGCAAGTGAGTCAGTTTGCCTCAGCTCTTTATGGAGACAGATGTAGTTCCCCTCACAGGGGGGGAAACAATGACTGTGCAGTATTCCCTGTAATCAGGATCAGTCAGAGGCCCAATCAACAGTGACTCAGCGGTAATAACACGGAACAATGATCGCTGAAATCAGCTTTGCACCCAGCTGCATGGAAACAGAGGGAAGCCTGCCATTTAGCAACGGAAGCTGTAATGCCTTTTTCTGCATGGTAACCATTTTTCCTTAAACACCTCTTACACTTGAGTCACCTGCAGAAGTGGTCCTTTTACCTTTTCATGCTGCACTTAGTCCTTGAATGCATGCTTTATACACTGCACTGAAGTGATAACTCATCACTTAAACTGTCAAATGCATTTTTAATTCTCCTCTCAATGCATAGCCCTGGTAAAAAGGAATAAAGTACCAGTTTGGGTGTAAGCATTCGAGCTCCAGTGCTTTCCTTATTCAATTCAGTCATAAAACTAAAAAAAGGAGTTTCCAAAAATTCTCCTCTCAGGGTTTGAAGGGTTCCCGGGTGCTATTTTATAGTCTGACAGCAGCTACAGTCTTACATAACAAGAACAGTTCCTCTCAAATCTATAATATATATTGCGCTATGGCACATAAATTATTCTGTGATCTCCCAAAAGAGCCAAAGATCCTCTTCTGCTTTTGTGGTTTTAAAACGAAGCAGATTAATAATTAATAACAACGATGCTTAAATGGTTCAGAGAATTGCCAAAATGATCGCAATGTCAATAATTTATGGATTTTCCTCAAAGTGAGTGAGATGGAGTAAAGTATCACATATGAAGCCTCCAGCTGTGAAGAGCACATGATACAGTATGTAGGGGGATGGTGTTAGTGTGCATCTTTTGACACTCGGTCTACCAGAATTCTGCAACTAGAATGACCATAGCAGTGGTTTTAACTGCTCAGACATTATTTGCATATAATTTGGATAATCAGTAAAAAGATCTAAGAATAAATTGATGGAATTGGTTAAAAAACACATCAGGACACAAAATGAAAATAATAATGAATGAGTATTTCATTTATTTCATTGACACAATCATAACTTCTTTGAAATTACACATACATTCTAGTTGTCATTTTTGCCTCTCTTGGGTTTTAAGTGAAGCTAAAGCTAGATTTTAGCTTCACAGAGCATAAAAAACAAAACAAACAGAGCAGGACAAAGACCAGGAAAATGTAGCAGGTAGTGATATATGACACCCCTTGTAAAAAGCATGCAGACAATTTGACTGCTATTGTCATTCAAGGTAGTAACCCTAATCATAACCCTAACCCTATTCATAACCCTAACCCTATTCATAACCCTAACCCTAACCCTAGTCATAACCCTAACCCTAATCAAAACCCTAGACCTAATCATAACCCTAACCCTAATCATAACCCTAACCCTAACCCTATTCATAACCCTAACCCTAGTCATAACCCTAACCCTAATCATAACCCTAGACCTAATCATAACCCTAATCTTAACCCTAACCATAACCATAACAATAATCCCAACCCTAACCCTATTCATAACCCTATTCATAACCCTAACCCCAACCCTAATCATAACCCTAACCCTAATCATAACCCTAACCCTATTCATAACCCTAACCCCAACCCTAATCATAACCCTAACCCTAATCATAACCCTAACCCTAATCATAACCCTATTCCTAACCCTAACCCTAATCCTAATCATAACCCTAACCCTAATCATAACCCTATTCTTAACCCTAACCCTATTCTTAACCCTAACCCTGTTCCTAACCCTAACCATTATCATAACATCATACAGTCAATTTGACTGCTATGGTAATTTGAGGTAGTGATACTCAGATCTCTTTTGTGTTTTGAAATGTTAATGATGATACAATGTTAGAATAAAATATACACACATTTAGGAAGAGTCAGGGTCCTATTGGTTCACAGGTTTTCTTTAAACAAAGTTATGACTTTGCATATTTTGAAAGCAGTCAAAATGACTACCTTGGTAGTGTTAGTGTTAAAGCTTATTATGTACACAGAATCATCAGAGAGCTCGATTAGAACAAGAACTTTTAATAGAAAGCCAAATGAGGCTGTTTTAAGTCAGTGTGATGGTCAGAGGTGATGTGCACTTGATATCCCGGTCTGCTAATGAGCTCCGCTGGGCATGTTTTGATCATATACTGAACAAGACCTGCAGGGGGAAAAAATCTCTGTTAATCCTTCTTAGTCCTTCACAGAGAGAAAAAGCAGCTCTGCTCGGCTTGACTGGACTTTCTGATGAAACCCGAGCCTCTGAAGGGAAGAACTGACAGTGCGAACATAACTTATGCTGTAAGAAAATGTTTTTCTGTTACATTATTTCTGGATGCTTATTCTAAATTTTTAAAACTCCTAAAATATACAACACTAGAATCTGAAAGTTTGTTTTTCATGTCTGTTTTGAGACTTTCTGTTTCTTGTGGATTATTCTCTTCAACTTCAGGATGAATCACTTTCTGAAGATTGTTGATAAACAGTTATGTTTTTCTGGTTCCAGAAGGCTCTGAAATCCAGAGTGAAAATAAGGACTACACCTCTAAAGTAATGTAGGGATAACTAGGTGCACAATACAATACGACATGATACAATACGACATGATACAATACAACATGATAGAATACAACATGATACAATACGACATGATACAATACAACATGATACAATACAACATGATACAATACGACATGATACAATACGACATGATACAATACGACATGATACAATACGACATGATACAATACGATACAATACGATACAATACGACATGATACAATACAACATGATACAATACGACATGATACAATACGACATGATACAATACGACATGATACAATACGACATGATACAATACGATACAATACGATACAATACGACATGATACAATACGACATGATACAATACGACATGATACAATACGACATGATACAATACGACATGATACAATACGATACAATACGATACAATGCGACATGATACAATACAACATGATACAATACAACATGATACAATACGACATGATACAATACGACATGATACAATACGACATGATACAATACGACATGATACAATACGATACAATACGACATGATACAATACAACATGATACAATACGACATGATACAATACGACATGATACAATACGACATGATACAATACGACATGATACAATACGATACAATACGATACAATACAATACGATACAATATGAAACGATACAATATGAAACGATACAATATGATAAGGTACGATATGATACAATACGATAGGATACGATACGATATGACATGATACAATATGATACAATACGATACAATACGACATGATACAATACAACATGATACAATACGACATGATACAATACGACATGATACAATACGACATGATACAATACGACATGATACAATACGATACAATACGTTACAATACGACATGATACAATACAACATGATACAATACGACATGATACAATACGACATGATACAATACGACATGATACAATACGACATGATACAATACGATACAATACGATACAATACGACATGATACAATACGACATGATACAATACGACATGATACAATACGACATGATACAATACGACATGATACAATACGATACAATACGATACAATGCGACATGATACAATACAACATGATACAATACAACATGATACAATACGACATGATACAATACGACATGATACAATACGACATGATACAATACGACATGATACAATACGATACAATACGATACAATACAATACGATACAATATGAAACGATACAATATGATAAGGTACGATATGATACAATACGATAGGATACGATACGATATGACATGATACAATATGATACAATACAATAGAATACGATATGACACAATATGATACAATACGATACGACACGATATGATACTAAACGATACAATACGATACGATATGACATGATACAATACGATACAATACGATACAATACGATATGACACAATATGATACAATACGATATGACACAATATGATACAATACGATACAATACGATACAATACGATATGACACAATATGATACAATACGATACGACACGATATGATACTATACGATACAATACGATACGATACGATATGACATGATACAATACGATACAATTCGATACAATACGATACGATACCACACGATACCCCACGATACGATACAATACGATACGATACGATATGATACGATACAATACGATACGATACAATACGATACAATATGAAACGATACAATATGATAAGGTACGATATGATACAATACAATACGATAGGATACGATACGATATGACATGATACAATATGATACAATACAATACAATACGATATGACACAATATGATACAATACGATACGACACGATATGATACAATACGATACAATACGATATGACACAAAATGATACAATACGATACAATACGATACAATATGATACAATACGATATGACACAATATGATACAATACGATACAATACGATACAATACGATATGACACGTTATGATACAATACGATACGACACGATATGATACAATACGATACAATATGATACAATACGATATGACACGTTATGATACAATACATTACGATACAATACAATACAACACAATACAATACGACATGATACAATACAACATGATATGATACAACACAACATGATACAATACCATATGATACAATACGATACGACACGATATGATACAATACGACATAACACGATACGATATGATACAATACAACATGACGCGATATGATACAATATGATATCACACAATACGATATGACACGATACGATAAAATACGATACAATATGACATCATACGACACGATACAACATGATATGATAGGATACGATACAAATAGGTACAATACCAAACGATACTAAACAAAATTATACGTTACCATACAAAATTATAGAATAAGATACGATACAAAACTATAGGATACAAAATGAAACAAAAAGATACAATACAATATGACACGACACAAAACAATCGGACAGGATGCAAAATGTTCCCTGACTCTGTGATACATTAAAAGAAGTACGATACAAAACGACACGACACGATGCAAAACAAAACAATTTGTTCAAAAGGATATAAAACTTTGATACAATATGATACAAAACGATACGATTTGATATGATACATTACTAAAAGACAAAATGTACAGCCACAACCCATCGTAACATACCATACAGGGTACCTAGCACTTGAAATCATTAACATGTCAATACAGTGATACTGCACTAATCAAAATATTAAAAAACAATCCATTAACGATACATCACAATTTATGATAGAACACAAAATGCACCTATGAAGGTAAAATGAAGGATTAGTTTGGGATGCATTTCACACTTGTTGAAATAAGCAGTAACTGTCACGTGGACTCTGTAGCTCATGAAGTCCACCCATCCCAGGTGAGTGAAGCTTGATTGCATTCTCCATCTCATCTCTATCAATACTTTATCCCACCTGTACTCTGCAGCCAGAGGCAGCATATAAAATAAAGTTTGTTTAAAGGAAAACTGCAGAAGACGGGTTGACGAAAATATTTCTTTAGACACACTCTCCTCCTCTTGCTCTTTATTTTTTATCTTTGACCTTTGACCTGTCTCCTCAGCATCCAAGGCAATTGATTTCCGTTGTCCTCCTTAGCCCTTCCTGTCAGCTCTGAACAGCAGAGTCATAGGCTGTCTCCTCGCCAAGGCTGACCGTTTCCTGTGAAGGGACAGTCTGGCCGTTGACACCCGAAGGTGAGCTCATCGCCAGGAATAACGGCGCCAAATTCCCTCCCACATATGCACCAGTCTGGATGCATCTCCGTATTGGTAGAAAGTTGTATTTTTAAGTCGTTTTTTCCCATCCACTCAACGTCTCTCGCCGCCTTACACTTCAGAAAAAGCGTCTCTTGGCTCTGAGTCACTTTCATAAATTAACCATATTCCTGCTCTGCACCCAGAAGCTGCAGCAAAGGGCATCTATAGGGAAAAGTGCTTCTTTAGTACTCTGCTGCCACTCACAAGTTCTCTCCTGTGCTGAAAATAGTAACTCTGCTTGGCACAGGAGTCGCAACAAAGCTCATAGTGTCTTCAAATATGAAGGACGGGTGGAGGAGTGTGTATGAATATGTCTGTCTGGGTGTGTGTGTGTGCATTGTGTTGACACCTGTTTGACTGGGAGATTGTTAGCGTGTTTGCAAACTGACAACATTTGTTTCTGTGGAAGAAAAACGTGCTGAACGAGAGAGGATCAAGGTTAAAGTTATAAGTGTGTGAGTGTGTGTGTGTGTGTGTGTGTGTGTGTGTGTGTGTGTGTGTGTGTGTGTGTGTGTGTGTTGGTATTCGGATGAGTCAGTAAGTGATGGAAAGCCACCTGCAACTTAATGCAGGGTGCAGTAAACATCATAAATTCACTTTTACGTCCATATTTGGGTAATAAACAGAGATTAAAACACCATTTGAGTGTTAGTGAGTGTGTTTATGTTTGTGTTTTTGTGTGTGTGTGTGTGTGTGTGTGTGTTAGTCTCTTTGATACTTTCTCATTAGGTGTAGTTTACCTCAAAGCTCTCACAGGACCTTAAGTCAAGCTCACCGAATCTATCACCGCCTAATGAGGGGCGCACATATAGGCACGTGCCTAGCGACGATGCCAGTGTGCGGGCATGTGTGTTTGTGAGTGTGTGTGTGTGTGTGTGATATGCGTGGGAGTTTGCTGGGATGGTGGTTACAAAGGGGAGGATGCGCTGTGAGGATCTACTGGGACACACACACACACCCTCACGTGCCAGTGATCGTGGTGTTTTTGTGTGAGGATTCGTGTATTTTTGTGTGCCAGGGTACAGTGCCGTGCTGTTGGTGTGTGTGTGTGTGCGTGTGTGTGCGTGGGAGGGAGTGCAGCCATGAAACAACTCCCAGTGGGACCGACAAGACTGCAGTGCTGAGCCGAGGAGACAGAGAGGAAGAGCGGGAGAGGAGAGAACCAATTACAAAGGCTCAGTGGCCGACTCTCATCACTGTGCTCAGTCAGCTAAATCAGAAGCAGCGACTGCGACACGCTGCGAGTCAGACTCTTCACTCAGACTTTATTCTACATAATCTTTCATTTGCCTTGACATTTACAGAAATTCTAAAGTTTAGGTACTTTCACGGAGGTGTGCAGTCGAGCCGCGTGACTACGACTCGAGTCAGACCATCAAAACAGAGAGAGACAGGGAAAGGCTGAAGTGCAAAGATACTATTGTAAAAATATAATAAATTACAAAGACCTTAAAGAAGAGGGAGATAATGTCAACCCACATGTTTTATCCTTTATCTAAATGTTTATTTTGCTTATCGACATCATTCAATCAGTCAATCTTTGTTTATAAAGCACCACGTCTAGACCATACTCCATACTGTTAAATTATTAACAAAGACCCAACATCAAGACTGGATAAGATCCAGACCCATCTTACAGACAGGACTCATCTTAATCCACCATGAGCAGAGCACTTTGCAGCATTTAGCAAGTTACAGTGGCAAGGACAAACTTCCTTTAACAGATAGAAACCTTAAACAAGACCAGACTCATGACAGACAGACATCTGCTGAGACCGTGTTGAGATTGGCAAGAGGGATCGATGGGGATGAAGAGAGAGAGATGATAGTGTGAGACAGATAGTAGTAGTTGTTGCTGCTGGAGTCTAGAACGTCCCTAACCAGTGTTGCCAACTACTCAGTGAGCAAAGTAGCTATTGGCTGTCCTAAAAGTCGCTAGAAGTCTCTAAATGACGTCATCACCTAATTTGCATAATTTCAAATATAATGGATGCTACAGGAGAGATGTGTTACGTTGAGAGACTAAAAGAGAGTAAAAAACACCCTAAATATATTTATAACTACACTTAGGGGCCTACAACAAATCAAAGTAAAACATGACATTTTTCAACCATAACATTTTCTACATTTTTAGTGTACACAATCAACATTAAGTATCTAAATGGACCAAAAAGGGATAGTAGGCAGTATCAGCCAGCAGTGTCTTCGTACATGCATGATACAATTGCAGTCTAAATGCTGAGAGGTGAATGCCTCCTGCTCTGAATGCAGCCTAGGAGGGACTCACAGCAGCATCCACTGCTCGCTGAGAAGAGTAAGAACGATACATGCTTTCACGTCAGTCTCAAAAAGTCTCCATTAAACACCAGAAAAAATCGCTAGATTTGTCGCTCGTCGCTTTTTTGAAAAAGAGTTGCTAGAGGGGTTGCATCGCTAAGGGAGCTCAGGGACTCCAGAAAGGTCTATGGTTGGTAACTTTAAGTGGACAGGGAGAGTTCAAGTAAGTCATAGACAGAGAGAGAGGAGAGGGATAGGATCTCAGTGTGTCAGTCTAAGCCGATAGCAGCATAACTAAGAGCTGGTCCAAGCCTGAGCCAGCTCTAACTATAAGCTTTATCAAAAAAGGAAAGTTTTTAAGCCTTCTCTTAAAAGTAGAGAGGGTGTCTGCATCCTGGAACCTGACAGGTAGATTATTCCAAAGGAGAGGTGCCTTATGGCTAAAGGCTCTACCTCCCATACTATTTTTAGAGACTTTAGGTACGATGAGCAGGCTTGCAGGTAAAGGTATCGTTGATATCACTGTATCGCAACAACAAAGGTCTGTCAATACCATTGTGGACCTGTGACGTATGAAATTATAGGTCTTTGGGGAAAATGCGAATGTTGTTTTGTTAGCAGAAGCCTATATTTGTCAATCATGATGTCCGGTCCCTTATTTGAAACATCAAAAAATGAATTAAAACTAAACTTCTTCGAACAATGAACACTCGGGCATAAATCAGCACAGGAACTAAATGACTCATTGATGCATGTCCCATTTGTTTATATTGCTTAACTTAACTGAGCTGTTTCTGTTTGTACAACCACCCTGCTAAAATCTCACACATGTACAAAATGTCCCTAACATACACAGCTACTCATCCTCTCTGAGTAACATTTGTTATACGCCATCATGTCAAGCTGTTTTAGCAGTCGACTGGGCCCTGTTTAGATAGATTAACACTGTACAGAAGGTATGAATGGAATTGGGGCTGAGTGCCAGACAGACGGGTTAAAAAAAGAAGCCTAATAAAGCATTATATAATCTAAAGCCATAATAACACTTGGACTAAATATGACTTGGGTGCTAGAGCAACATTTACCTGATTTTATTGGCTCAACATCAAGAATGTATTTATTTTTGTCCAACCCTGCATGATCCCACTCTGAGTAACAGGCAGGGTAAGTTTGTTGGTGCAGCAAATTCCAAACGCAAAGGCATTTTAAGTGTTTTATATAATACCTCAGATCAAAATACAACCTGTTCAGGGAGACTAATTGCCCCCAGACACGTTGCAGTTTAAATTATCCTCTCAGCGCATTAGAACAAAAACCTCTTTATTCCATATGCAACAAGCAGGATCAGTAGACGTGGCTCTGAAATCTGTCTGCTCAGGTAATCTGTAAAATCAGTTTTGGTTGCTGTGAGTTAAAGTGCAAGAAAGGGTCATGTGAGATACTATCTCATACTTCAGCAGTAAGTAGGGGTGTATTATGTATTATATGACAATACTGATGTATCCCAGGATCTCAGGGGAATCTTAAGGCTGATCTGCTTTTGCTAAGCAGCGTCACATAATACTGTTGAGTCAGTTCAAACGTTTGAACTCAATGATGAGAATAATGATGAGAATAATAATGAGAATAACAGAGAACGAGAACAATGAGAATGATGAGGATGGGATAACAAGAACAGTTTTAATACCTTGTATTTTGACAATAATGAGAATCATGACAATAACAGGAATAACAAGAGAAATCACGAAAATAATAATGAGGATAAAAGAATATTGAGAATGAGGATAAGAGAATTATCAGAATATTGAGAATAACAAGAGTGACAAGAATAATGAGAGTATCAAGTATATTAGGAGAAATACAGTAATGAGAATATCCAGAAGGAGAATAACAAGAATAAGAGAACTATTAGAATGGTAAAATAATAAGGAAAATGAAAATTAACAGTAACCAGAGTAACTATTATGATGATAACAACAAGAATCTTGGTAATAAAGAGAATAAGGAACATAAGAATATGAGGAATGAGATAAAGAATAAGAGGATTATTAGAATAATGAGAAGGAAGGAAGTAAGTAAGTAAGTAAGTATGTAAGTAAGTAAGTAAGTAAGTAAGTAAACTTTATTTATATAGTGCTTTTCACAGACAACAGTCACAAAGTGCTTTACAAAGACAAGACATGCAGAAAGAAAGTTAAAACCGATAGACAACATACAAATTAAGGAGGTTACATGATCCTTAAAAGCATTAAAAGTTATGTGAGAATCAACTAAAAGCCTCCCTAAATAAGTGAGTTTGTAGTGTAGACTTAAAAAACATCTGTAGATTATGCAGAGCATTCCAGAGCCTAGGGGCTACAGCCTAGAAAGCTCTGTCACCGCGAGTGCTGAGGTGTGTACGGTGTGAACAGTTAAAAGGTGTAACATGTTGGACCTGAGTGGGCGAGGTGGCTGGTAGGGGTGAATGAGTTCTGACAAGTATTCTGGAGTCTGACCGTGTAGGGATCAAGAAGATCAAGAATAAGAATGGGGATAACAAGAACAAGAGAGATATTAGAATGATGAAAATAACAAGACTAATGAGAATGAAAACAGTGGCCACGGTTACATGATGTTTTTTAATTTGGAATTAATTATTCAGAATTAAATAATAATAGTAATTCTGAATTGAGGTTTACATGGAAAACACTTTTAATCGTCTTTATTCAATTCCACTTAAGGTCTGGGGGTTAGGAAGGGTTCTGATTGGACAGGGGCGGGCGTGATGTATTTACGTCTACCAGAAGAAAACAGACTCCAGTTCCTGCTTCTTTTATTTTCGGTTACAACATGGAAGACCACACAAGTGACAAGTCCCTCCATTAACCTGGACGCTACAGCTTTAAAAAGGTCCACATTTTTATGCTTCCGTCCATCAGCTCTTTTCATGATATCCATTTCTTCTAAGGCTCCTATTAAATAAGTAGTCTCGGCTCTAGTCCAACGCTTGCTTCGGACGGTCATCCTGGAATAGGTGCGTCATCGCGACAGGACATGGGAAGGAATTAATTTAAAGCTGAATGAACGTATACATGATCGAGGAATTATTCAATTTGGATTTAAAATCAGAATAAACCAGACACTTACTTCAGATTTAAGTTTAATTCGAAATGGTCATTTTCATTCTGATTTAGGTGTTTACAAGGTCATTTTTAATCTTTTTTAAGAGGATTTAATTTTAATTCTGAATTAAAGAGGCTCATGTAAACGTAGCCAATGAGGGTATCAAGTCTAATGAGCTTAAAGAGAATAATGAGAACATCAAGAATAATAATGGGAATAACAAGAACAAGATAACTATAAGAATAATGAAAATATGCAAGAAATGAGAACAATGAGACTTGGGAATAACAAAAATCATGAAAACAACAAGAACAGTGAGAATGACAAGAATGTTGCTTCATTTGCATAAACTCATTCTTGCCTCATTGCATGTTTTTCTGTTGTTAACTTGCAACAGCGGTCACAGATTGACCCCTTGTTATTGACTTTGAGTCGTTGTGTCGTACAAAAAATTCAATACGTTCTCAGAGTGGTCATAGTTTTGTTTTATTGCAGGTTTTGCCTGTCTTGTGTTTGCATGTCTGTGGATGAAGATAATTAATTGAAATGATCTCTCAAACACTTCAGTGTATACGAGATATCTTTAGTTGTGACTTGAATTGACTGACTATGGTGACAAAGAGTTATCACTGCTTGTAATGACGAGACAGGAACATTAAGACACAGTAATGAATGGCATTTATACGACTACTACACGTACGGTACTACAGCATAGCCAGAGGTAAACCACATGTATGCATTTCAGTCGTACTGTTCATGTTTACAAGCACGAGTGTCAGCCTCCTGTTTGTTCCCTTTCCTGCACAAGGCTGTTGTACAACACCTCTGTCACTGCTCATACAAGCAACACGATTGGACACAAAAAAAAGTCAAACATGAGGCGTTGAGGTGTGTACAGAGATGCTGATTGGTGGCAGTGATGTCAAGATTGCGTCACCTGACACTCACACACCTGACAGCATCTTGTGACTGAACATGAAATCTGGTATGTGGTTGACGGCAGTGTGATGTTCCTGCAGTATGTCTGTGCACAGAGAACGGGGTGTTACACTGGAGGTTATATAAAGAGTGCACAGAATTTGCATTTGTGTATATATAGAAACTGAAACAGATAGATGACTCTAAAACATTTCTGATTGACTCATTAACCCTTATATAAACAGAAGTAATCTAATTAATTTGTTCATCTTCTTTCTGTCTAAGGTCAACACAGAGGTGTGTCTGGGCAGAGTGTTGATGGAAGACAAACAAATACCTGGCCACAGAGATCTGAAGAAGCTGAAGCTTGAAGCATCACATTTTTTAAAGACAGACCAGCCCAGGAATCTGGAGAATGAGGCGTTGAGGGAGTTTTTATCTGTCAGCGTTTTTTCACTTTTAGTCATTTTGAGCCAATCACCTGAGGGCTGAACGGACACAACAACAGGAGCTGTGAGAATTAGTCATATGACAGTACAGTTCAAACTTATGATATAATACACAAACATGTTCCCCTGGTTGGGAGTTTTTTTGCTGCAAATTTCCTGGTTGAGAATGATTTCACATATTGAACATAATCCATGTTCTACTTACAGGAACAAGTACAAGAACACTTCATGATCAAGATTTACAACTATGGGTTACTTCCTTATTCACTCGAAAAGATGTTTCTTAATATCAAAACTGCATTGCAATCAAAAGCAAAAATCAACCATCTGAGGATTCATTACCACAGGTTATAAGGACCTCATCAAAATTCTCAACTCAACTCAACTTTATTTATTTAGCACCGTTCATACATAAAAACATGCAGCCCAAAGTGCTTCATAGAATAACAGAGACAGAAAACAACAGCAATGGTAAAATTATAAAAGGCATGATTATAAATAAAATACTTAAAAATAGAATAAATACAGTAAAATTAATAAAATAAGTAAGAGTGGAAAGAAAATAAACTACTCCAAATTAAAAGCTAGATTAAAAAGGTATGTCTTGAGTTTACTTTTAATAACACCCAGAGAGCTCGCTGTTCTGATGTCCAGAGGCAGAGAGTTCCACAGCTTAGGGGCGTAAAAGCAGAAAGCTCCCTCTCTTTGTGTGAGACACACGAGGAACGTTTAAAAGGGAAGCATTCGAGGACCTCAGTGATCGGGCTGGAACATAAAATGACAGGAGATCAGTGATGTATGGAGGAGCAAGGCTGTTAAGAACTTTAAAATCAATTCTAAAAGAAACAGGGAGCCAGTGCAGAGTTTTTAAAAGAGGGGTTATGTGGTCAATTCAAGAAATGTATTTACATTTACACAAGATGATGCTGAATTCTTCATTGTTTATAATAATTGTAAAGCTGGTAGTTATTTTGGAATAATTGGAACTATGTGCGAAACAAAATGTTTTTGTCAAGAACCATATGACCGGAAAGATGCAGCATGTAAGGTACTGTATGTGCTGTATGAATATCACCTGACATCATCAGGTGCTTCCAGTGTTGCGCAATGCTAAGCCCGTTAGGATGTGTGTTATAGGTTATCTTAGAAATGTATTTTATTTTGTTGATTTTAATTTCCTGTGTTGAGTTTTAACATCTTATTTTACCTCCAGTGTTTCCTTATTAAGATATTATTTGAGCGTTTCCTCAGTTCCTTCAGCAACTTCTTTTTTATTTTGTATTGATTTATTTTTATTGGTTTTATTACTATTGTTGCATTTATTGTGTTCTTAACCTTAGGATTGTAGGGTGGGTTTGGGGTTGGGGCTGGGATCTTTTTCTTAATTTTTTCTATTTTAGGTTGTTTTTATGCACAGCACTTGGAGCTCATAAGAGGGAGCACATTACTCCAATCCTGGCCTCCCTCCACTGGCTACCTGTGCACTTTAGAGTCCATTTTAAGATTATTTTATTTGTTTTCAAATCTTCAAATGGTCCGGCCCCGCCTTACCTCTTTGAGCTCCTTCACCCCTACGCTCCTGCTCGGTGCCTCAGGTCAGCTGATCTGCTGCTCCTGGAGGTACCGAGGTCAAAACGGAAGCTCAGAGGGGAGAGAGCTTTTTCTGTTGCTGCTCCTAAATTAAGGAATAAGCTTCCCCTCCACATTAGACAAGCCTCCTCACTGTCCATTTTTAAAACTCATCCTAAAACCCATTTTTATTCCTTGGTATTCAACCCTGCATGAGACACTGCTCCTGTTTTAGTGTTTTATGGTTTGTTTTTATTTATTGTTTTATTGTTTTTATTGTTTTATTATCTTGTGTTTTAATTGTTTTATGCCTGAGTTGTTTGTCTATTTATGTACAGCACTCTGTTCCAGCTGTGGTCGTTTTAAAGTGCTTTAAGAATAAAGTTGAGTTGAGAGTTGAGCACTTTGGTTACAATGCCATTGTATGAAAAGTGCTTTATAAATAAAGTCGGATTGATTGATTGATGATTGATTATAGTGTATCTAGTTGGATGGATTAACTCCAACTTATTTTCTCCTTGGGGAAATTCTTTTTCACAGCACCTTCTGCATTTCCACAGACATAGACATTCACGGAACATATACTGCAAGCTCAACAAACTATCAACAAAGGCATCAACACTCAAACAAACAAAGTCGTATCATTCAACGAGGCCTGTTGTTCAGGGCCGCTATAACAGCAGGGATCAGGCTTTTGCCAAGGCGAGCCCTTCTACACCTCGGTGCTCTGTATTTGCGCCCTGAGGGGAGTGAGATGAGGTAGGTGTTTAGTGGATGTGTGATGTCCTGTTCTATTGAGGTTGCGATGAGTATAATGGCCTTTTATTTTCTTAAAGTACCAAAAAGTACCAAAAACAAACAAATGCACAAAACTAAAACCATCTCTGATAACATCTCAGTTCTAGTGCACGTCCTCCTTGCACCATATTTGACCCTGTGTTATTTCACTCCACCTTGTGACTTGCCTGCCTCACCTGTTTACCTTGTCTGCTTTGACTGACCACTGAACCTCATGACCAAAGCTCTTGGAAGTGTCAGAGTGGGCCTGGCGTCCTGCCTTGGGCTATGGTTGGCTGATGCAACATACCTGAGAAGGTGACTCACCTGGTGTGTATTAGTGTGAAGCGAGGCGGGTTTGGGAGGAAGCTTACAGAAACATTCTGTTCTCCAGACTGACTTGTTGAACTAACCAAGAATGTGGATCAGTAACTTGAGTAGCGTCTACCAAATGGAGGGCAGAGTCAAATTCATCGTTTGTTACTTGATCAGGCAAACTCTTTGATGGGAGGTAACGGTATCATCAAAAATTATATAACAAAGGTACCACGTATAATTAAAACAAAACAAAAAAGGTTTGCCTGGATTCATCACCCCTCTGTATGATGCGGTCAGCATTTAATTGCTTGCTCCACTGATGCATTAACCACCCATGGGATCGAACAAAAGCATGACACTGAATAGGATTGCCCAGCATCACGTCAGTCAAACCTCTGCTACACCTACATTATCCTCAAATCCACAGTTTCTCATAATACACTGGTTTCATGGATCATGTTAGCTTGTGAAGTAATCCAGCAAGAAAGACAACTAGCATATCCATTCAGCATGTTTTGCTTGTAGTAGTATTAGTACAGGAGGGTATTATAAAGAAAGCACACTAAGCTAGGCTGGCTAGTTTGTTTATTTGATAGGCTTAACAGAACTGGCGTTGGCTGTTTAGTAATGATAATAAAATGTTGCTGTGTCCCAATTCAGGTAGGACACATTTTGAGTCACAGCAGGGCGTTGAAGGCAGGCAGTCTCATTTTAAGAAGCTTCTTAAAATCTACTTTTCCAAGGCCAAAAAGGATCCATCTGTTGTGTTCTTCATGACCCAACAAATCCCAAGATTCACTGCAGGCTGAATCAAACAAGATGGCGAACTCTTTAGCGTCCAATCGAGACACAAGGAATTAGTTTCAACCCCATTGATTGGCAAGCTCTACAAATGTTCAAACAAGAAGAAAGGTACTTTATTGAAATTCAATTTTTTTCACTCATGCTATTTTTTTGGACATGCTACACATACAGTTTTTTTGGTATATACATACAAATACACACACATGCAGTGAACATGCTTAGGGAGAGATGTCAGAGTGAGGATACTGCCATCAACCAGCGCACCCAGAGCAGTTGGGGGTTCAGAGAAGCAGTGCCCCGGCAAGTGAACCAGCACCTCTCCAGCCACCAGTCCACTTGCCAAACTTCGTCCATACTGGGACTCAAACCGGCAAGCCAAGTCCCTATGGACTGAGCTACTGCCACCCCCAAAAAGGACCCTGCGTTTTACTGGAGCAATGTTTGGAAGATGGTCAAACAGTCTTCCAGGAATCCCAACCATCAATTAATACACTTTAACTTCATACACAGGACTTATATGACCCCTTGTAGACTCTTCATTATGAAACTGAAGCCCGACCCAAATTACACTTTATGTCCATTAAGTGTAACTGTTACTTTTTACCACATGATATGGAAGTGTCCTGGTGTGGCCACTTTTTGGAATATGGTTAAGGTAAATTTGTCCCGGTTGTTACATGTGACTATCCCATTGTCTCCTTCCGTCTTGATTTTAAACGACTGACTTAAATCAGTTGAAGCTACAGAAGCGTGTGTTTTTAGCTGGCTTGACGGCTGCTAAGAAGATGGTTGCCACTAGATGGAAGGACCCCTTTCTGCTCACTCCTAATCAATGGTTGCTTAAGTTTATTGATATTGTGTATTTGGAACTTTCCACAGCTCGCATCCATGGAGACAAAGAGAACATAACTCAGCCATGGTGTGTTACAGTGGAAGATCTTAAGAACTTGCTGAACTGAGCAACCCTCCTCACACACTCTCCCTTACATACCCCCATACACACAAATCACTTCACCACATTACCACAACATATGCAACAACCTTGAACTTTCTCCCTTCTTCTTCTGGACTTGTTTTTAGGGCCCGAGCACTGCTGGTGGCGAAGGCCCTATTGTAACCCTAAGGATTATTTTTATCCTTTCTTCCGCCACTTCAAACGCATTTTTGGCCCCCTGAACGTGCATGAAAGCACGGATATTTTTGCACACTCATCGGGCCTGGTAAAAAATTTACTAATTTATGGGTCTTGAAAAAAAATTAGCAAAAATGTGCTCGCTAGCGGCCCCTAAAATTTTCAAAATCACCTTTATATTGGGGTTATTTTGAGCTACATGCTTGAAAAATTTTACACATATTCATGAAATCAGGACGCACAAAAAAGCCTCTCACACCCATATCCGAAACTCAACAGGAAGAGCGCCACTTTTTTTTGAAAATCAAAAATGGGTCCAAAAAGCGTCCAAAAACGTCCAAATAAGGGTGCATACTTTTGCTATTAACTCCTAGAGCTTTTCTCCGATTCAGTCCAAACCAAGGTCAACCTATAGTAAACCCATTGACGAGAAAGAATTATCAGAACAAATTCCGTTCAGACGAAAATTGTGGGCGTGGCAGACTTTGGGGCGGGGCATCAAACGCACATACAGCTTTGAATGTGAAGAATGACGCCCAAATAAGGGTGCATACTTTTGAGAGCTCTTCCTAGGGCTTTTCTCCGATTCAGTCCAAACAAGGCACATTCTGTAGCAGACATATTGAAGATTAAATTATTGTTAAAAGAATTCTGTTCAGACAAAAATTGTGGGCGTGGCACACTGTCAAGTTTGGAGGTTTTCTTGGCAATCTGCCAAAAACTTGGAACATTTGCACCACCTAAGACAGCATATACTCTCAGATCTAGCTTTTGCATCACGTGGTGGCAAATATCAGGCAGCGGTTTACATGTGGCGGCGGCTCGCGTAGGCGGCAGCTGCAGGTGTGCGAGGGCCCGTTCATTGCCGCTTGCGGCTTTCATTTTTTATTTCTTTTTATTCTCTATGACCCTTGGTAATCTATGTTTGTATGTAACTGCACAAATTATAATACAAATTTTGATCGCAAACAAAAGGGACCCTGAAACTTCAAAGTCTCCTGAAAAAATACAGTGAGTTATGGGAGTTAGTTTTTTTGGCGAGAACTGGTTCAGCTGTCGAGGTATCAGGAGCGACACTTCGTTACAAAAGGGTAAAGGTAGAAACAGCTGGAAACACAAACAGGAGTGGTCTTTGAATCCTGGATGCTACCTCTGAATTTAGACAGCTTAGATTTTGCTGCATCAAGCTAACATAGTCTAAACTAACACAAACAGAGGTCCCACCTTGAATTGAATGATCTTGCAAAGTTTTCCCCACCGTCAGTCACACTGACACATGGAACTACAGACAACTTTGAAAAAAAAAAGGTGTTGTGTCTTTAGTTAGGCTCTTTGTTTACTGGACTGACAAGCTTGGCTATAATAAAACACACAGAGGTCCCACCTTGAATCGAATTCCCTGTTGATGTTTTGAAGCGTCTGTCATGTTTACAGGCTTCTCTGAAAACATTGAGGTACTTGTGTTGTGGTCCATGGCGAGGCTTGTACTCTGTAGGTGCAATAACAGAGCTTAGTGTCACATAAAGACTGTCATTATTTGGATTTTTACTGACCTGTACATATAAATTAGCCATCTGGGGTATACGAGCAGCAAAGAATGAAAGAAGGTATTTATTTTCAACTAAAGTCACAATTTGTTCTCAATATGGCAAAACAGTTATTGCGATTTGGTTGCTTATGTCCTTAAGTATAATTTCAATCCACCCTCTTTGTAGCAGCCGTCCGTTCTAATCTTTAATTCCTTTTCTTCTTTCTATTCTGATTCAGTAACTTTTTAAAATATTCAGCCCTTTCTCCCCGTCTGTTTGGCTGAAGTCTCGTGACCTTTTCAGTAATACAGACTTCAAAGGATGATTGACAGGAATAAGCCAGGGTACTCAGGCCCACATTACCCACACACACAGACATGCTCTTACACACACACCTGAACCTGAGTCTCCCAGGACACAAAGTGAAGGGCAGTTTAACATATCTTTTCATTTCTGACATGATACTGATCTGATTCTGCCAAGACAACACAAAGAGGGGAATAAAAGGATATTCAGGGCATCAAGCCAAAGAGGTTCAATCTGTTTTCCAATAAACAAAATCACAAACTTTTTTAGTAATGGATCTATGCAAGGGAGGATGCATAGTGAACAGGTGATAATGAGGCAACACAAGGTGAACATACCATCATCTCCATTAAAGGAACATTGGACAAGGAAAAAATCCCTTCTGTCGGAATGTGTAAGTCAGCTCTGCGTCTTCTCAGGACTTTGACACGCCTTTAAAAATAAGTGAGACAGATGTCACAACTTAAACATAGAAGTTGTTATCAGTGTGGTCTGGTTGTCCCTGGTGACACATATGGTATGAGGTTTTGATGAATCATAATCAAGTATTTATTTCCAAAGTGGGAACAGTTAATCCAAAATGTAACCATGCTAACTGTTCATTTATTACCGAAGATGTTAACCACTTAATTATGTTCAAAATCAACAAAAAGTTAACATTAACGTGAGTCTTTCCTAAACCACTTTAAAGAAAACTGAATTCAATTTTTTTTTAATGTCAATGTTGAAATTTAATTTAAAAAGTAACGCCATTAATCAACAATTAATGGATTAACAGACTTGTGCCCAGCTCTATTCTAGGGATGGGACATGATTTCTGAATGCTCGAACACTCATTCACTTACTAAAAATCGAAGAGTTAATGTGAATAATATCTTGTTCTAAAAGTATGGTTTGTCATTGTTTTTATGGTGCCTGGTTGTAATACTCTATTCCCGCCTTACAGTGGCTATAGAGCGTCTTAAAGCTGATTGATAAATGTGTCAAATAACAGAAGAAGAAGAATGCTAACTGCATTAAATGGCAAAAAAAAAGTAAGAAAACAGTACTGACAGTGGCTGCGAATACGTGTGAAGTGGTGTGAAATTAAGAAACTGAAAAAATGCAGAGACAGAGCATGGTTGTAAAAAGTAAACATGCACGCCACACTGCTGCGTCACAGAAACACAGACATAAAGGAACGATGCTGCCAGTGCCTGCTACTGTGGGGCTTGATTATGAATTATTGATGCCAGTGACTGGAATAGTGTTTTGGCTTGAAATGCCCATCTCTACTCTGTTCTAGGTAACAACAACAAATGTAGCTCTAGCGAAACTTCAGTCAGGAAGACTATAAAAGCAATCCCAGCAGTTGTTTAACTCCTTTAACTCCTCTCCCTCGTTCAATAGCTCACCTGCTTCCAGCTGCATGCTCCGAAGCTGTCATTGGTTAATCAGCGGCGGCTGTCATCCAATAGCTCAGTGGCACGCCATTATCGTCAGCAAATCAACTTTCTGCTGTCTTTATAAATGTGTCTCTCTCCAGGTAGTTCCTTCTTGCATTGATGTTGCACATCCCTCCACCTCCCCATCTCTACTAACCATAGACCTTTCTGGAGTCCCTGAGCTCCATTGTCTCGTAGATTCCTCTGAGCTGCCGTAGACGTCCTCCTGCTGTGGACGATCTGGACTCCAGCTGATACGGACGTGCTGGACTCCAGCGGCAACAGCTTCTACGACTCGTCTCATCACTATCACCTCTCTCTCTCTTTTACTCCCCTCTATCTGTCTTTCCAGACCCAACTCAGTCGAGGCATGATGGCTGTCTAACATGAGTCTGGTTCTGCCTGAGGTTTCTGCCTGTTAAAAGGAAGTTTTTCCTCACCACTGTAACTAGCTAAATACTGCGATGTGCAATGCTCATGATGGATTAAGGTGGGGTCAGACTGAGTCTTACCCTGTCTTGGTGTTGGGTCTCTGTTCATAATCTGACATAGTGTGGTCTAGACCTCCTATGTTTGTAAAAGCGTCTTGAGATAACGTTTGTTGTGATTTGGCGCTATACAAATAAAGATTGATTGATTGATTGATTGATCTCCACCTGGTCTCTGTAAGTCTTCAATTCCTGAAACCACCACCACCAGTGTCTGGACTCTTGGGGGGTTTCTTCTGCTGCCAAATTCACACACCCTACACTCACAAAATGATCCCCATAGAGTCCTTACGCCAAAGATTTCTGTCAAGTTTCATTATTCATTAAATTGTAATAAATAACATTTCATCTTCAAACTGTGTCTCTCCTGATTGAACTAATGAAACCTAATGTAATACCTGAGTTAGAGTTAGTAAAGAGTCATCATGAAAGCGTCTTGACGTTTTGGAGAACTCTCCCAAACCAAAACCAATTCATTTAAATGTATGAAAATGGTAAAATTGTTTAGCTAACTCTAACATGTAAGGCTTGTGTGGGAAAAACAATGTTGTCAAGCACTTCCACTTTTCATCTTTAGCAGTAGACCATAAAATAAGCTAAGAGGAGAGAGTTCAGAGTGTTTTAAAATCAAAACTGCTCTCACCTGAAAAGGTTCAGGTACACAAACATTCACTCAGACACCTCAGGGCGCAAACGCTAACACACCGCTCTCCATGCATTATGATTAAAACTGTGTTTTTACAGGCTGAGTAAAGGAAAGTGGGAGCCAAAGTGCTGCAAACTCAACCTCAGCTGCAATACTAATGTATAACAGGGCTGTAGCACAAGGCATAGATATCAAATTATGCCCTTAATTTACTCCACAGTAAGACATTTAAGTGATACCGTTTCACAGATGATGAAAACGATTGTGTCAAACTTCTGTATCAGAGCTTGATTTCTAACATCCTAACCAAAGTTAGCCCCTGGAAAAAGTTTTGAGACTGGAAAGTTCCCAGAGCTGTGAAGTTCCTCACAAAACATGAAAGGTGTCTTTATTCATGTTGGATTTTCTTTTTCTTTTTTTTTTTTTTGCAGAGTTGAATTTTTACTGATAAATTCAGTATTTCAAGGCAAAGTCAGAGGAGAGGCAGGGGAGGAGATGTTCAGCCTGTAGAGTCTCTCCTTTAAAAATACACTGACTCATGAATCTTCTTCTCCTGGAGGCAACAAGTCCAAGTATTACCTGTCAGGTTTTCATGTTCTTTACTTTTAAAATCAATATTTTTATACATTAGTTTTTGTACTTATAAATAATATTGTCTAAATGTAAGTGTGATGTTTTTACTATCTTAGTAAGTGCTATACTTTTGCCATTGTCCTTTCCTCTTCCATGTATTGTGCATATGAAACCTTTACTCTGTCCTGTGTGCCCCTCTCCGTCTGTCCCATTCAACCAGCTGTGGAATTCCAGTCTTTCCAGGAACAATGGGAAGCGTTGACTTCAGAGGAGCGATCCAAGCGATGCCTCTCAGATAAGGAAGTCTGCAGGAGCCACAGAGAGCTGTCAGACGTACAGCAGCACTATTTACAGACACGCTTTGTTTCTGTCCTTTGTGTCCTAGGCGGTTCATGGCATGCCAATCATTTCCCCTTTACCTGCATATTGTGTGAAATCACGGTTTGTATTTACCCTTTACCCTATAAGGTAGTCTGATGTGCTTTGGACAATGAGCATCATTTCACCAGTTTTTAAATATCAGAATACATCAGATTCAACTAATATTAGTGGTCATACTTTATTTTAAGCTCCTTATTTTTGAGCGTTTAACAACATAGACACTTAAGAATTCTTATACCTGACTATAATGTGGTTTTAAGCAAATAAAGCACATGAAATCATTTGTAAAACCAGTTGCAGACTGCCTGAAGAGGAAGTATAACAAAGATGACTACACACAAAACATACAGTGTGTTGACATTATTTATTAACTGTTCATAGAAAAACACATGGCTACAGGGAAGGCATTCACAGGCATGTTTAAAAGAGCATTTCAAATGTTCTAAATTCATCACAACAATCAAAATCTATAATTTCCTATCATGCGTCTATAAATGGAGTGTGAACTAAAGTCATAAAACATACAAAGCTGGGATTTCCCCTCACAGTGTCTCACGTGCCTCATCTAAAAACAATGCATCACATGTTTACACGCTGTAATGTACACATGTTGACTCACACAATGAACACACGTGAAGGTATGATAGGTAGTATCGTGTGAGAGCATCAGAAACCCAAGAGGGACGTCACTGAGACTGAGACTACATCTACAATCTGTGATCTTTTGTGCTTCATACAAAGCTTGTTGGCTCATTCATTCTTTGTCAGATATTGGTTTACTTATGTAGCCTGTGCATTGGATCAAGGATTGGTATTTGACTTAAAAACAAATAACAAACAAAGACACAACACAACATAAGAAACAGCCATAAACAGCAGTAAACAGGTGAGTCTTCAGCTTTGCCTTAAATACATCAACTGAACATGCCAACCGAATGTCGACAGGAAGATTGTTCCAGAGAGTGGGAGCACGGGATGAAAAGGCCCGCTCACCAATAGTCATTTTACGGACCTCAGGGACACTTAAAAGGCCAGTACCCTGAGAACGAAGTGCCCGAGCAGGCACATATGGATCCACCAGGTCGGTGAGGTAAGAGGGTGCCAAACCATTTACAATTTTAAAAGTCAGCAGTAGCACTTTAAAATCTACAGGCAACCAATGAAGATGTGGTGTTCACAAACGCAAATAGAATAAATCACGCAAATTAATTTATGTAAAGTTGATGTAAAGACACGAATAGACACAAGTTCTCGTTGGGCAGCGCAAACAAATTCACAAGAGTTGAAAAATCTGAATCTGAATAAATTCACACTGGAATGGCCAGTCAAGCAGTC
Organism: Notolabrus celidotus; assembly: GCF_009762535.1. Classification (NCBI taxonomy): domain Eukaryota; kingdom Metazoa; phylum Chordata; class Actinopteri; order Labriformes; family Labridae; genus Notolabrus; species Notolabrus celidotus. Next base: position 7,163,283 of record NC_048284.1, read on the forward strand.
AGCAGAGTAGCTGCTGTTATTTTGCTCCCTTCATACCCGGCGGCTTTCACCAGTCAATCCTGGGCAAGAAACCTCCCTACCTGTCCTCTCTTCTTCACGTCACCAAAGCCTCATATTGCACTTGGTCCAGTGAATACATCAAGCTCATCATCTACTTCTACTATTTTCGGCCGCAATTCCTTTCATTTTGCAGCAGCTAACGACTGGAATAACTTTCAAAACACCCTCAAACTCTCAACTTTGACTCCACTCTCAACCTTCAAGCTTCAACTTCAACAGATTGTGGTTGACTGTTGCTCCTGCTGATCACTTTGGACGTTACTTACATGCATACTTTTATACACACATACTTTTTTACACCTCGCGCACATTGTTTGTTACTTGTTCACTTTTGTTCTATTTTATGTTTATATGTCTATGTGTGTGTATGTGTTCCTGTTGGCGCCTCTTGGTCAGGTCATATTTTATCTGGTAAAATAAAAAATAAATGACAATTAAAGCAACAGCTTGATATAAACCAAGCCTCATTCCTAATAAATGAAAGGAGGAAGGATGAGCCCACGAAAGCTACTGTGTTAGCGCTACCTGGCGACACATAACCTTACTGCCGTCGCCCCCTCTCAGGTTAAGAAAGCTATGGATGACGAACCGTACGTAACTATGCACATACCATAGACTATCTAAAAATGGGACGTAGTATCCGTGACATAACCCACCTGTTCCTGAGTGCTGTTTTGAAGCCAATGTCAGCGGGAGCCATATTGTTAATGCTGAACTCAACCTAACTTAAAGGGATATTTCAGTTTTTTTGAAGTGGGGTTGTATGAGTTACATTACACTAGTGCTCCTGCGTGCCGGTAAGCTCTTCCCCTTTAATGAGAAAATTCCCAGAGGACCGGCAAGCTAGGCTATTTTCTCTGGGGACGGGGACGCCTATTTCGCCAAAGTTAAGAAAATATGATCCAGGCATTTATCACGATGCAAACGCATGCATCGGTAAAAAAAATTGGAGCTATTCAGTTTGCCATCAGAAACCCTCTTTCTTTTGGCACTATTTTTGGACGCACCTCGCAGACCGGTGTTCTTCCGCTGCATGAGCGCGGCTACGCTGCATGAGCATGGAAACATGCCGATAACCACTTCAAAAAAACTGAAATATCCCTTTAATGTGAAGAAAAGAGGCGGGGTTTGAGCCTCAGAGCCAACAGCTACAGTGTTCCCGCCTGTCAGTCAAGTCAGTCATGTCCTTATTTGGGCAAAAACTCTTAATCTTAATCTGAACCGGCGCGTTAGAACAAAATTCACCCCTGTACAGTGTGTGCTGATAGATAAATTATCTACTTAGACCCAAGCAGTTTTTTTAACCAGGCTGTAAACATGTTAATTAATGCTGCAAAGATTGTCTTTTTTGAATTGCTGTGTATGTGGTTTCCGGTGTTTCTGCAGCCAGCCTCAAGCTTTATAACACTTCCACATGGGCTTCATATTTTGAGACCAGAGGTTGCTGCTTGCCTGTAATATAAATGTGGAATACGACACCAGTAACGTAAGGACAGTGGAATTGTCTTGTGGACGTCACAGCGACTACACACCTCTATATAAAGTCAATGACACACAAAGAAACACATTCACACTCTCTTCTGTCTCCGCCTGAGGTTCAGTCTGTCCTTTATTGTCCACTTCCTGCACAGCGGTCAGCTGTTTCCTAACTGGCGCCACACCAGTGAGTAACCACCGACCCCCCGTCACCAACGTAACACCATGAGGGTCAAGAGCAGTTGCACAAAGAGATGAAAAATGGTGATAGGAAAATAGGGGACATTCCCTCGTTCAAAAGTTGCAGAAATAGCTGAGTGGTTTTTCAACGCTGCGGGCGCTTCAGCCTTAAAAGGTGTGAGATCATGTCACAACTGATACTGGTCTTAAGAGTCCAGAAGAAAGTAAACAGACTGTTGGGATATTTATAACAGCGCTCTGGTTATTAGCCTGTCTCACAGTTATAAAAGATTGCAGAAGATTCAAAGAGTTTCTGGATTGGTTTTTATTCATTGTGAAAGATAAATCATGAGTCAGTTCGTCCACGTTGGCTCTAAGGCAAGAATTTCAATTTCATCCTGAGTGCAGCGGACAAGTACGACGAGAGAGGGGGGAACCAGTTCAAAGTGAAACCCTGATAGATTCTGAGAGAAGATATGGACAGTAAGATGAATGAAATACAGGCAGTGTGCTGCAGGGGTGAGTCGATGAGAGAGGAGAAAGAGGAGGAATATAAAAAACGCAGAGAGAGATGAAGGGAAGGGAGAGATAGAGAGATCTGACGGGGGGGACAGCTCTCTTTCATAAAGAGCATTGGATATGAGGCTCGGTCTGTCTCCCCAGGGGATCTGGCCTGGATTCTCTTTCCCAACACACACACCTAAACACACACACACACACAAACACACACAACGCACATGTACAGTGAGCTGTGAGTGGAAGCTAACGGTATATTTAAAAAAAGCACAGAAGAAAAATAAATATACCTCTGGACGGGGGATACCAGGGGAGGTTAAAATGAACGTTGACCTGGATTTAACAAAAATTAAATGCAGACCAATGACTTCAAAACATCTTAGAGACAAGTTGCATCAAGCTAACATAATCCAGGATTAAATAACTCCAGGTACTGTCATTACCAGTCAATTGTTGCATGTTGAGATTTGTAGCTAAACATTTGTTTAATCCAAATTAACATTTAAGTAAGTACTAAGTAAGTAAACTTTATTTAGTAAAGCACCTTTCACAGATAAAGTCACAAAGTGCTTTACAGAGAATCAATGTCGACAAGACAATACAAGGAGCAATAAACAAGATAATAAAGAAAGCGGACAAAATGACATCAAATTACAACAGAAGGTCAAAAGCCAGAACAAACAAATGTGTCTTAAGCTGCTTTTTAAAAGTCTCAGTCAAATCAGCACAACGCACGTAGGGCAGAAGACTGTTCCAGAGAGATGGAGCCACATGCTCAAAGGCACGGTCACCCTTAGTTTTAAGCCTGACTCGGTGCACAGCAAGCAGACCCTGATCTGAGGATCTGAGGGGTCTATACTGGGGATGTAAGGGTGGAGCAGATCGGAGATATAAGAGGGTGCTTGATGACGGATTGCTTTGTATGTTAATATGAGGATCTTAAACTGTATTCTGAATTTGACTGGTAGCCATTCTAAGGAGAATAGGATGGGAGTGATGTGGGATGCTTTACTGGACCTGGTTAACAGTTTTGCGGCAGCGTTTTGAATTAATTGTAGTCGGTGAAGAGAAGATTTATTGAGGCTGGTGAAGAGAGAATTGCAGTAGTCAAGCCGTGAGGAAATAAATTTAAAAGTAGTTGCCTGTGCTTGTAATAACTAAGTAGCAGTTGTTATTCTATGGTTGGTTGTTCATATTATTGTCCCTGCTATTTTCGAGCTGCAAATCTGGAAGTCTGCAGCATGTGAGTTTAAAAAATGTAAATAACGTTTTCTTAATACACATAACGTAACAGAATGTACACCCATGTATACTTGACTGCACTGTGCACTCATATGTTGTGAAAATAAGATAATGTTTAAATATTATTATATTGAAAATAATTTGAATACTTACATACTTTTAAAAGAAAAAACTCCAGCACTTTAATTCAAGAATCACCTCTCTCTCCCTCTTATTCTCCTCTATCCCTCTTTCCAACCCCAACTCGGTCTCAGCAGATGTCTGTCTAACATGAGTCTGGTCCTGCTGGAGGTTTCTGCCTGTTAAAGGATGTTTGTCCTTGTTGCTGTAACTTGCTAAATGCTGCAAAGTGCTCTGCTCATGGTGGATTAAGATGAGATCAGGCTGTGTCCTGTCTTTAAGATGGGACTGGATCTTATCCTGTCTTGATGTTGGGTCTTTGTTAATAATAGAACATAGAGTACTGTCTAGACCTGCTCTGTGATTGAAGTAATAATTTTAATTACACTTGTATTGGAGTAAAATCTGACCAACAGGTACACTGACTCAAGCAATAAAGCTGCACCTTCAGACGTGTTTTCTGGTAGTACTTTTTGGTGGTTTGGAGTTACATAGCAAACAACTGCATGTGATAAAAATGAGGGAAAGTGGCCACACAAGGAAAAACTCAAAAATAATTTCTGTAATGTGTTTGAGATAGCAGTGTAAGCAAATCCATTGGTAGCATTCCCTCCAGCAGCACAAGCTTATCATGAAGTTAGCTAATGTGTCAGTTCCAAGGTTGGTTTCAGACCCATTCACCCGGATGCTGGCGGTGATATGTTATCAGTTACACTCTCTACTGTCTGGATAGATGACCCAAAAACCTTGGGTCAGGTTTTGCTTGGTATTTCCTGTCCTTAAAATTCCTTTTCAGGCTGAGCGCCAACATTCAGCGGTGCTCGAGGGGTCAACTGGACTGATTTATTATCGCCAATAAGGAAGTGCTAAGTGCTTTCATTTTCACTGCACATTAGCTAACCTGCAGTAAGTATCTAGAAGAAAACACAAAGAGCATACACAGGTATGCAGAGTGGATGAGCAAACTTCTGCACACATGAAATGGAAATTAAGGACAGTCTGAAAATAAGCTGGAAAGATAAACACAACGTATCATTCAGGGAAACAGCAGAGAAAGACGCAGCGAGCCGAGCTGTTGCCCCCAGTGAGAAACACTTCATCTTTTACCACTTCTTTATTCTCTTTCATCTCTCAGGCTTGCTGTTTCAATCTCTCTGTTTCAAATTTGTTATCTATGCACTCTGTTTCTTTTAGGCTCTGTTTTAACACCCACTCCCACCTCCACTACTCATCCACACATCCACACCTATAATACACTTATTCTACATCAAAGCACACAAGCACACAGATCCACATTTAACACCTTCATCTTTCATTCATGTGTACTTTCAGATTTCAGCTATGGTATAAATATGCAGGTAAGGATAACACGGACTCGGGATGCTGTGCTCAGCCTCAGAATATTCAAAACTGAGTCATTACTGGAGTGTGGGAGAAATTCGGTCTCCAGAAATTTGTGGAATTTGTCACAACATTTATATTCTGTGTTCTCTGATCAAAAGGCGAGAGGGAAAACAAGAAGACCCTGACACCGAATTATTCATGAGGCTTTAACTTCCTGCTGCTTTTACAGCGAGAAGTGCAGGGACAAACAAAAATATGCGTAAAAGCTGGTTTATTCATGATGTCAGGATTCAGTTGTGCTGAAGAAAGGAAGGACCTAAATCTAAAGTGGAAGACAACTGCTTAAATGGAATTTCAGTGCTGACAAAAAAGACTGCATGTGCAAGTGGACATAACCAATCTGGCATGATGGATCCTTGAGTTCTGATTCATCAACATCCACCACAAACTTTTGGGCAATAAATGACAAAATTAGAAGAGAGGGCGCAGGAGAGAAAGGAACCGTAAGAGAGATGGTATCTTTCCAAAAATCTCCAAAGGCAACGGCACAAGAAAAATTGCCAAGATTTCAAGTTCAGAGACTAAAATTAGATCCGGTAGAGCAGGTGGATTCCACTCAGAACCCCTTCTTCCACCACTTCCACATCTATGCCTCCTAAGCTGGCTGCCTCTTTCAAACAAACGGTCTTCTTTGTCCAAAACCTGAACCTTGTTTGAACAACCTGTCTTTAACAGAGGGTGGTGGTCTAAGACATCACCTATCTCATACATAAAATTAATTAATCAATCTTTATCTATATAGCGCCAAATCACAACAAACGTTACCTCAAGATGATTTAAAAAACAGAGCAGGTCTAGACTGTACTCTATGTTATATTATTAACAAAGACCCAACATCAAGACAGGATCCAGTCCCATCTTACAGACAGTTCTCAGTCTGATCTCATCTTAATCCACCATGAGCAGAGCACTTTGCAGCATTTAGCAAGTTACAGCGGCAAGGACAAACTTCCTTCAACAGGCAGAAACCTCCAGCAGGACCAGACTCATGTGAGACAGAGATCTGCCTCAACCGAGTTGAGGTTGGCAAGAGGGATAGATGGGGATGAAGAGAGAGAGAGATGACAGTGTGAGACAGATAGTAGTAGTTGTTGCTGCTGGAGTCTGGAATGTCCCTAACAGCAGGCTCTCTACGGCAGTGACTGAGAGGAACCTTCGAGACAAGGGAGCTCAGGGACTCCAGAAAGGTCTATGGTTGGTAACTTTAATTGGACAGGGAGAGTTCAAGTAAGTGATAGGCAGAGAGAGGGGGGAGATAGGATCCCAGTGTGTCAGTCTAAGCCTATAGCAGCATAACTAAGAGCTGGTCCAGGCCTGAGCCAGCCCTAACTATAAGCTTTATCAAAAAGGAAAGTTGTAAGCCTAATCTTAAAAGAAGAGAGGGTGTCTGCATCCTGGAACCTGACTGGTAGATTATTCCAAAGGAGAGGTGCCTTATGGCTAAAGGCTCAACCTCCCATACTATTTTTAGAGACTTTAGGTATGATGAGTAGGCCTGCATGTAAAGGCATCGTTGATATCACTGTTCCGCAACAACAAAGGTCTGTCAATACCATTGTGGACCTTTGAGTTACAGGCGCAAGGACAAACTTCCTTTAGCAGGCAGAAACCTCCAGCAGGACCAGACTCATGTTAGACACACATCTGCTGAGAATGAGTTGGGGTTGGAAAGAGGGATAGAGGAGATGAAGAAAGAGAAATGATAGTGGTGAGACAGATAGTAGTAACCTGTAACTACTCAGATACACTCAGATCATGTGACCTCGATGACAACTAAAGACCTTTACGACTCTCAGGAACTAGGTCAAGGACTCTTCTAACAACCCCATGTGACAACCATTAGCATACACTCTTAGAGGCTGATTTTTTCTAGCTGAGTCCACCAGTCTGATCAGAACTGAAGAAGCCGTCTTCAAGAATTTCTACCAAGTCCAGTTGCCTTTTTGGATCAAAGTTTTAATGACCATGACCTGGATGACTGAGAACCTTCACAGACTCTGACACGCTACTTTTGTTTAGCCGCCACCATGGCTGCATGGGGATCATGGACGTTACCCTCATCCAATACGCAGGTTTCAACTAGTGTTGACGGTGCAGCAAAGTCCATGTTGTTGCCAAATCTGTTTCTGGTGACATTATTGAAACCATTACATCGCCCACCCCGGTCACAAACATATAATCCCTTTAGAGTGAAGAATGTAATCTTCATACAAGTCTTTCCCAGACCATATAATGTACATTTTGACTACTTTTGCGTATACAGACATGCAGAGACAAACTCTGTGGTTATTTTAATGAGTATGCTGTAAATATTTGTGTCAGTTTATTTTAACTTTACTCATGCAACAACAAAATAAAAATTATATACATACTGCTGCACAAATATGCCGTCTCAGGCACAAGCACACACTTTTCCTTGCAGGCAGAAGGTATATATCGTTAAGGACGGGCTCTGGCAGAGGGCTCTCTGTTTTTGTTTCCCAGACTGTTCTTTATTCACCTCACTTACCTTCTCTCCCGGTAGAAAGTACATTTCCTCCCCCAGTTTTAACCGTTTGCCTTTGAAGTCTGCATAAAGATAACAGTTTTGCTTTTGGGTAAGAGGCAAACAGAGATGTCACCGAACATTTGAGTGGAGAATTTCACAGAGCTGTACTCGTCACGGGGTTTCAGCAGCCTGACACACATACCAACTCGAGCTCTGATTTACACCACATACACACACCTTCACACACTTTCACATATTTGCACGCAAACTGAATTTATAGACTCCAGCGTTGCTTTGAAATGGAAATGTTTGGACCGTGATCCAGAGAATACTGAGCAGACGAGGAAAACTATTCTCTCCTGACAACAAAAACAAAAACTCTCTGAAGACCTGATGTGACTTTGTTTGATTCTCTTGATTTGTTTGTCTCTGAGTGTTTTTGTAAGATTCCTAATGAATCATTCAGATCTCTTGTGATATCAGTTTATCTTCACTACCCAATGTAGGCCACTTTGAAAGAGGTGTGAAAGAGATGTTAATGCAAACACCTAAATTCAGTCAGGACCACTCTCATCAAAGAGAATTAATTATTTCTAACAATAAATTATATTTTTGGCTCTATTCTGAGGGCTCCCGGCCCTTCCAAGTGCTTACATGGAATGCCAAAGCCTGAGGTGGGGAGAGCACACCTCCCCTTTCTTTAAAGTGCATGCATGAGAAGCCAAGGCAGGGAGAGCAGCAGCAAAATAGTTTTTTCATAAATTCATAGCTTTCAGTCACGGGACCAGCGCAGAAGCCTGGAGGGCAAAAAAGAGCATAGTAAAATGAAGTCTCTCGACATTAAATATTCTCTTCAACTTACCTAAGACAACTTTATCATGGACTGTTAGGATAAAAGTGTCCGGTTGTGAAAACATAGACGTAATTACCAAGCTACCTGTAGCTGGTTTTCTAGCGGTGTCAACAAGTTACCGCTGGAGTTGTTCGGTCCACGCACACCCTCCGACCATGTCAGAAGGAGTACTACATTTATGAAACATACAATAATTAAAATACTCTGTTTACTTCAACTTAATTAATAAAATATAACCATTAATAAAATGCTCACTCAAAGATGTGTGGACTTTTATCATTGTCATTGTTTGGTTCCCTCATGAGGGACAGCAAACGTTTAATATAATGAATCCACATCTACTCCTCTCAGGAATTTCTTTCTCAGATGGGAATGTTAAGAAGCAAAACCCAGGCTTGTCTCCTCATCAGCTTGCGCATATGGAGCGCCGCCTGCAAGCTAGTTCAGGCAGACAACTCCAGCTGCGCTCATTCACACTGACACGTCATCATCCTCTCTATCAGCCGATCTCAACATCCTCATTCGGCGGTCTATTTAAACTGCAAGTCTCCCTGTCTCTGCCTCTGCTTTGCCAGTGCTCCTGCTGTCCTGCTCAGTGCTGTGTGAAAGTTCGTCCCCACCTCCTCCCCGGCATCCACCTGCGAGCTCCGAAGGGGGTTAGTCCTATCTCATTACTCCTAAATGTCTGCATTTAAATAATCTAGGAGGAGTAATGAAGTTTGGAGCCCACACGGCAAACACAATACTGTATGCTGCAATAAACTTCATCTTAAGTAAACGTGAGTTGTCTGACTGAAATAGTTAAAAAAGAACTCCCCTTAGCTCGTAGCAGTTGGAAGCCTTTTTTTGCCCTGCAGGGAGGGCGTTCCATAAGTGTGTGACGTCACTTGAAAATTATGAATACTGCTATATTGGTATTGATCATTAGGGGCAGGTAATTATCAGTTAAAAAAGTCCCTATCCTGCATTCCTGTTAAGCACATTTGTGTTGCCTTTGATTGTGCTCTGCATTTTGTTGATTGTGTGTTCTTTCAACGTCACATTGCAGCACAGGGATGGCGTATTTGCTTATCACCAAGAGCAGTGTGAGTGCATACCCTGGTCCTGATTGGACTTCCGCCTGCCTCCTGCATGAGTAAGGAGAAAAGGTAGGCATCATAATAAATAGTTGGATGCTCTTATGTTTCATAATGCGGCAACTTTCCTCTTTTCGCAGCCTGAAGAAACACAACAGCCAACAATTCATTTTCTCTCCACCGGCTTGGTTATCAGTGTTCATTATTGACCACTCTCCCTCTCTCTCTCTCTTCTTCTACTCCCTCTGTATTTCTTCCAAGCACACCTAAATTGTCTGCACACATACACACATACACACACATCAGCATGGCCATAAAAACTTGCAGCAATCTCATTGGTCCAGGCAGCACATCCTGACAACCAATGAGAGGAAGGGAGAGGTCTGTGGACTGCTGGCCTGGTGAAACTACTCGGTGACTGAATCATCTTGGTATGCCAATTCATGAGCCCCGACACCACATACACACACACACACCCACACACACACACACTCAGACACAGAGGGCAGATGAGGAAAAGCAGGACATGTCTCGCATACAGAGGAGCAAATCTGTCTCCTCTTGAAAGAGACACTAAAGAAAGGATGCAGGAAATGTGACATCAAGATTATTTCTACTGATTGCTTGATTCTGGGCATGAGTGTGTGTGCATGAGTATGTGTGTGCCACTGTCTGCTCTGCCTCCTCCTATTCTCCGCCTCATACCATCCCCTACTAATTGACTCCTCTCTGCCAACAAGCATTTCTCACCTTCCTCTCTCGGTCTCTCCAGTGTTATTGTCTTCCTCGTTATCGTTGATTTTTGGGATTTACATTTTTTCACAGCCCCTTTTAAGCTTCTTTTTATTATGGGTACACCTTTTCTTCATCCTGCCTCTCTCATCTTTCCCCTGATCTCATCTCCTTTCCTCGTACCCTCCTCCCTTGATTTCCTACATCCTCTTGTTCCTTTCCTCATTTCCTCCTCTTCCTTCCTTGTTGCTTCCGACTGACAGAGTAATTAGTTTCTGTGGCCTGAAGTTTCCCAGCATGAATACACACATTCATAAATTAGCAGTGCGCCTTCTTTACAAGCCTGATTTTGGAGCAGTGAAGGAGACACACGTTCTGAGCTTTATTTACACATGCACAAAACTACTGAAAATGTCTATTTTTCTCAGGGTGAGTTGCCTTGACAGTGGGCAGCCTGGGTTACAGAACTGGAATAGGGTATGAAACCTGCATCACAGCATATGATCAGGTCAAATTGCCAATGAGTCAATTTATTAGGTTTTATCTATTAGAAGAGAACCTGACAGGGCATGCTGTTGCATCTTATCCAATGGAAGAGCATTCAGGGGGCTCTTTGTTTACATACCATCTACTGGAGGGGCATCCAGAGGACCCTTTGTTTACATTGTATTCACTGGAAGGGGATCCAGGGGGCACTTTGTTTACATTTTATACTGGAAGAGCATCCAGAGGGAACTTTGTTTACATTTTATACTTGAAGAGCACCCAGCTGGCACTTTGTATACATTGTATCCACTGGAAGGGCATCTAGAGGGCACTTTGTTTGCATTGTATCCACTGGAAGGGCATCCAGAGGGCACTTTGTTTAAAGTAATCCACTGGAAGGGCATCTAGAGAGCACTTTGTTTACATTGTATCCACTGGAAGATCATTCAGCTGGCCCCTTGTTTACAGTAAACCACTGGAAGGGCATCTAGAGGGCACTTTGTTTACATTGTATCCACTGGAAGATCATTCGGCTGGCCCCTTGTTTACAGTAATCCACTGGAAGGGCATCTAGAGGGCACTTTGTTTACATTGTATCCACTGGAAGGGCATCCAGAGGGCACTTTGTTTAAAGTAAACCACTGGAAGGGCATCTAGAGGGCACTTTGTTTACATTGTATCCACTGGAAGATCATTCAGCTGGCCCCTTGTTTACAGTAAACCACTGGAAGGGCACCAAGAGTGCACTTTGTTTACATTTTATACTGGAAGGGCATCTAGAGAACACTTTGTTTACATTTTATCCACTAGAAGAGCATCTAGAGGGAACTTTGTTTACATTGTATCCACTGGAAGGGCATCTAGAGGGCACTTTGTTTACATTGTATACCAGAAGGGCATCTAGAGGGAACTTGGTTTCCATCATATCCACTGGAAGGGTATCCAGAGGGCACTTTGTTTACAGTAATCCACTGAAAGGGCATCCAGAGGGAACTTTGTTTACTTTTTATACACTTGAAAGGCATCGAGGGGGCACTTTGTTTTGTTTAATGCACTGCCGCAGGTAAATCATTGTCAAGATTTGTGATCATCTCTCCGTTTACATATAGAATCAATGTAAACCCAAAGACTAGTATCATAGGGTAGGTCTTTATGGTGTTGTGAACCTTCATGCTGTAAAAATTTCACTAAGGCTTGCTTTTTGATCATGTGCCGCCTCCCAAAGCAACTTCTGATTGGATGATACCGCATCACATATGTTTCAGGAGAAGTGAATAAAAGACGAGGAAAGGAGTGTCAGTGAATGCCTCCCACCTTCTCTTGTAAGTGTGTTCTGTTTCTCTGTCAGTGAATATTAACATCACACTTTCTTTTTGTCAGAAACGACCATGCCGAGGGCTGCAGTTGCGCTGACATTGCATCACTTTCATCGTGGTTGCATCATGGGAGTGATTGGATTGGTATTTGCAGAGAAGGGATGAGGGAGCTTGACGTCAGATAGAGTTGTTGTACAGGGAGGATGAAGCAAAAGCAGATATAACACTGATACCAGAAACAACAGGTGACCAGTTCTCTTCTTTCATTTACTCAGGTTGTGTTGTTCCTTTTGATAAGACAACCTTCATAAGGTGCTTATAAGCTGTCATGTCATTTTTATTGCCTGGTCAATCACTTACTAATATCAAACAATAAGCCACAGTCCATATGAGTCATGATCTTCAAGAAATCAAAAGGCATAGGCTTACTTTTAATCAAATTTACATTCTATAATAACCTCTCTCCTCGTTTTCATTGTTAGTGGTGCTTCCATCGGTCTCCCTCTCTGGATTCGATTTTCCAATTTTCTGTCTTCGCACAAGAGATTCAATGGATACAATGCAAGCATGAAATCAACTTTTACTTTATTTAATATTATATAACCCTTCTGATCTCTGTGCCACGGCTGAATCAGAGCTATACTGAGCTGCTGCTGATGATGCAAATCAAACTTTTGGTAGTTCTGCTTCTTGACTTAAAAAATAAATAAAAAACACCAAGAGGCTCTTATTGTGAAAGGATCACATGAAACACAATCTACACATCCCTGCTTAATAATTTAATAAAAACCTATTCAGCAAAACAACACAAAGTTGTTCAGCTTATTATTACAGGTTGGCTGGTTGCTATTAAACTGCTCACTGAGTGTTTAGCAATATTTCCACACTTGCTGCTATATGAGTAAGCACAGGTGTCCCCACTGTTACGTACACTAAAGCAGCAACTAAAGACTGCACTTCACGATCTCAAAAACACGATCTTCTGGTACTATTTCTTGAATTTGAAGCTCTTATGTATGAAAGCACCATGCAGCAACCTCAGGTATTGAAACCTGAAGCCAAGGAAGAAATAAAAAAAACGCAGTTCCTCAAATGTCCACTTGAGGCTGGCTGCGAAAGCCAAAGAATCCTCATTAGATCCCATGCTAAAACGCCCGTTTTAACAGCAGAATTAAACACATTTACAGCCTGGATCCAAAAGATGTTTTGGTCTAAATAGATAATTATTTCATTAATGAGAAATATATTTTGATTAAATAAAGTCTAAGAGCGATGCAGGAGTTTGCATAATTAGGGGCATGATTTGCATGACCACCTCAGCTCCACCTCTTTACCTGTTCTAGATCAATTGAAGGTTAGTTTGAGTCACATTTTCCAAAATGTTGACAACGACTGTGTATTCGGGCTTTATATCGCTCTTCAGAAACTAAAGAGTGACACTAACACAGCGTCCACATTTTAGACAGTCCATGGCAAACACAAAGCAGCAACCTGAAGTGCTAAAGACTGCAGTTCCTTGAGTGTCCACTTAAGGCTGGCTGCTAAACTCAGGAAATCCTTATTAGGTCAGATGTGAAAATGTCGTACAGCAGAAATAAATATGTTCACAGCCTGGTTAAAGAAACAGGTAGGGATTGGTACCGAATTCGGTACTTTTATAGGTACCGATCGAATTCCGTCGGTACTACCGATTCACGTAAAATCAAACAGTACCATGTTTCGGTACCTAAACGCATACTTGTGACTGTGAGGGAGTGGAAGAGGAGGCGATTTTCCACACTTTAGCCCTGTAATAAAATCAGAGACTGACCGGGTGGACGTCTCTGCTCTCTGCATCTGCGCGGGAGCGCGCCAAACGGAGCCTGCAGCTGACGGGCGCGCGCACTCACCCCGAGGCAGAACTGCAGGAGGATTAAGTTTATTTTATACAGTCTATGGTTGAGACTGACCCTCTCGCTCCGACTAACTGCCCGGTTCATAACCGTTCCTGTGTGCGTGAATGCCCAACAAGTAAGTTGTGTGTCCTGTTATTATAAAGAGATGGAGAAAGGACTTTTTCCCGTTCGCAGGCATTCACCGGTACCGTATCGGTTCAAATGTGAAAGGTACCCATCCCTAGAAACAGGCGTACTTCTTTATTCACAAAATCTGTACAGGATGTGATGGGGTATGATTCATCCGTTTGATGATTTTAAGGCGAAGAGTTGTGCGTGATATGCATAATTAGAGGCACAGCATATGTGACTGATAGGTGGGTCTGTTCTAGCTGTTGACAAGGAGGCTAAAAGCCAGCCTCAGTTTTACCTCCTTACCGGTGTCTAGGTTGACTAAGAGTTAGATTGAGTCAGCATTTCCAATATGGCGGCTGCTTTTGTTGGGCTTCAAAACACCTCTTCATAAACCAATGGACGATGGCACTGAGGCTACGTGTATGTTCGAGTCTGTGAGCACTGAATCAAGATCAGGTGTTCCCCACTGGGTGACCAGACAGTCTGTAGAAATGTGACTCTTAAGGCGCCAATTACTTGTGGACATTTTTGAAAGCGACTCATTTTGATGCTCAGTTGGTTCTTAATATATTTTGGTTCAGAGCATCTTCAGCCCTTTTCCAGATGTGGGTGTAACACAGCCCGGCCTATCAAAAGGATTTTTCATACCATGGAAACCTAAAACTTTCAGCGCCTCATAGCTGATCCCTGAAACGCTTGTGAATGGATTAGTAACAGTTAGAAAAGCTCTCAGTGAGGACTTCAATAAAGAAAGCCTTTAGTGTGAAACTTCTTAAATGACGTGGATCTCCTTCTTCTTGCTTTTCATTGTCATATCTTTTCAACACCATCCCCGCGCCCATGTGTCTGGCTCCGAGTGTGTGTGTGTGTGTTACTATCTGCTTGGATGAAGAAGCCTGTTTTTAAGCCAACTGCCAAAATGGGACAGATGCTATTTTGCAAAATCCTTCACAGGCTTTCATTTATCCCGCTCATGTGCCAGATGGGTATGGTTCACCTCGCAGGACAATACAATGAGTCACAAAGTGTAGACAATCACAGGAAAGTATCTGAGAGTCCATTTGTTCAACCTTTCTCTGCTCTGACTCTCAGAGGAGAAAGAAGATTGAGTATTTTGAGCACAGCTTGGTCCAGGTTTGAGTGGTCGGTTTCCAATTCAGAGCGTCACCTCTGTACTCTCTTTTATCTAATCTCTGTGTAGGCAGCAACTCTGTTTGAAAACTCACTTTTCGTAACCCTGGCATCCCATACATTTCTGCCATGATATCATCTGCTTCTTACTGGAGGATTAGAGGCTGTAACACAAACACACGGACTCACCCTTTTCAGATAGTGTAGGTGTTCTTTGCAATCTCACCACTCTCCTCTGCTTGATACATATCAGCTGTTACGTAAAGATGCTGACTGCCTCAGTGTGCGAGCAGAGAGCAGTGCGGTGCTGACTGGAGAGACTGAAATGTCAAGTGCTGTCAGAAGAACAGTTTCATCAGATACTGCAGAGCTGCAGTCCCAGTCCTGCCTGTCTGTCCTGAAGACTCCTGATACACATCAAACCTGGGTCAAATTAGAGTCTGTGTGTGTGTATGCCTTGAACTGTGTGAGGAACTAGCTGGGAAGTATTCTCTGCTTTCAGACCGACGGTGAAGGGTTAAGTTTTAGTTGCAGAAACACCTCTCAGTTGACTTTGGGTTGAATTTGATGTAACTGCAGCCGAACTCTGACAGGGCCGGGAGAGAAACAGAATCAAAACAGACAGAAAGTCACCACGGGGCCATCAGCACATTTAGTCTTCCAGTCAGTCTGTCAAGAAGAAAACTGTAGAACACCATGCTTCTGGGGAAAGTGAGAATTATGTGGGGGAAATTTAGCAGTTTTTTTCCCAAAATATCTGAGAACACTGTCTGTAACTAACTATTATAAAGTTACACATTTAGAATATTTGTGTAACCCCAACTTGGCCAAGGCAGATGAGACATGAGTCTGGTTCTGCTCGAGGTTTCTGCCTGTTAAAAGGAAGTTTTTGCTCACCGCTGTAACTTGCTAAATACTGCTAGGTGCAATGCTCATGGTGGATTAAGATGAGATAAGACTGAGTCTTGGTGTTGGGTCCCTACAGTCTAGACCTGCTCTGTTTGTAAATGTGTCTTGAGATAACATTTGTTGTGATTTGGTGCTATACAAATAAAGATTGATTGGTTGGTTGATTGGTAATTGGGGGCGTGGCTAGCTTGACAGACAGGTTGACGTGTTATAGCTGTTTGCAGGAGGCTTAACGCTGCCTCTTTGCGTCTTGCTAGGTCGGCTGAAAGTTAGATTGAGTCAACATTATCAATATGGCAAATTGCATCATTGTACTTCAAAGCTTCAAAACCAATGGGTGATGTCGCTGAAACTACTTCCATGTTCCTCTCATTGGTTGCTTCCATGATCAAGACATGACAACAGAAGTGCTCCAGGTTTGTTGGGATGCTGAGACCAGACAGTAAACGTATTTTCAGAACACAAAGCTTCACTTGAGAGACAGTTTTTAATGGACAGCTACCTTTGTTATAATTGTGGCGAGAGTAAACTATGACTCAGTTAGCTACACAGGTAGTTGTACCGTTAGCTAACAATGCTTGGCACCAAGCTCAGAACACAGTGAGTTAGCTATAGTGTTCAACTGGCCCTGCAGGTACTGTAATTGTAACATTACCCCTTGTTGTGAGATGCCATTCTTTCACAATACATGTCAGATTTAAAGACTGACCAGGAAAAAAAAAGTCCATTTCACTAAGAAACTGTCCCTTTTATTGCCTCCTAGAGGCCTGGAGTACTGTTGTCAAATTTGCTTTTGTAGCATTTCTCTTTTGCAGGTTTGTGTTTGTGTGATTTTAGATTTGCATCATTTATACATTTGCAGCTTGTTTGCATATTTTGCAGCCGGTTTCAATTGTTGCATTGTTTTGGACTTTTTCATGTGTTCATGAGTGTGCATTATTTCAGAATTTGCAGCAAAATTCTCATATTTTGGAAGAATTTGCAACCACATCTTGGAGTGACATAACTGATCGTTTTTTGCAAAACAACCATGAAGGAAATATATTCAACCATACCTACAGTTTAAAAAGTTGCAAAACTTTGTAAACTGGCTAATCACAGTGGTGTTAGTGGGCATATGAATGGTTATGTAAACTCTGTCCATCAGTCACACTTAAATGTAGAAGCAGTTAAAGTAGGAAATGCCATCATGCATCTGGTCAGGATTCTAGTGCAGTGCTTGGGGGACTTAAGTGTCATCAGGAATAAGAAGTCTACCTCTTGAGTGTTTTAAATAAGAATAGATGCTTTGTATTCTAAAAGTTCATGTAGATGCTACATTGTGGACACATGTCAAGGTTTACTTTTGGCACACTCATGCACACATTTGTTTCCCTGAGAGCCCCCTCCCATTGTCCTCCACCAATGTTTTACAACAGCCATCCTCAAAGAATAGCATGCAGTGAAATTGTTT
The DNA here is from genome assembly GCF_009762535.1 of Notolabrus celidotus. NCBI lineage: Eukaryota > Metazoa > Chordata > Actinopteri > Labriformes > Labridae > Notolabrus > Notolabrus celidotus. Next base: position 7,180,734 of record NC_048284.1, read on the forward strand.
CCCCCCTGGTGCCTGTTTGTCTGCTGTCCACTCAGTGCAGATCAGGGGTGTGTCAACCAGTGATGGAGTCGTCTACAGGAGGAAGAGAACAGACACTGGAACCCTTCAAACAATAGCTTTGGCCTGCCTTTACTATTTTAAGAGGCTTCCTCCACCTTAGCCTCGGCCCAAACTTCACCCGAAATCCTCAACTCTTCCAGCTCAGTCTCTTTGGTCTCGTGCGAGAAGGCGTCTGATCTCAACCAGAGGGTGATTCATACAGAGGGCAGGACTTTTTTGTTGGACAGCAGTTTCCTGGATGCCTGCTTTCTGAACAATTAGCCATCCTCATTGCCAGTATGTCAAATAGCGTTGCTATGTTAGGACCTTTGTTGTGCCATACAGATGCTAGAGGTAACCCTAGAACAGGCATACACTGTGGGATAGTATTAATGTCACGGTGGAAGTCAACTCTCTCTGTATGTTTGAACTGTGTACTACAACGCCCAACGAAAGCTCACAAATTATGAGCACACACTGCACGGTGTAAATCACGACACGCCGTTGACTATTATCAATGAAGGTGCCTTTGAAAGCTCCCACAGACAGATATCGAAATAAGAAAACATGACTTTGATAATAAAAAATTAAGTACAATTATCACCTTTCTGAAGTTTCAACAAGAACTAAAAATGTAGCAGCTTCATAAAAGTATATATTATGGTGGCGCTGTTGTATTGGATTGTGTTTGATTGCACGGGTTACAGCTGAGCTGTGAATATCTTTATGTATTTTTGTTCTCCATGTTATGTGGCATGTCACCATGTTGCTTTCACATGCTGTCTTCCATTTCGTACAGGCGCAATCTGGACAAAAGCTGTTGGTCGACGGAAATTTCTAACAGGCCAGAAATTCGTCCATTTATCCTTTTATTGCATCTTGTATGAAAAATATATATTGTGAGTGGGATTTTTGATTGTTAGAAGACAGCAGAATAGGGTCCTTTTTTAAAAATACTACCAACAAATGTACAGAACACTTTGTCCACAGGGGGCGCCACAATCCAAACAATCCAAAAGTTACTTACTGGAGCTTTAATCTGACCAAACAGACAAGAAAACAAAAGCTACCCTTTTGCATCTGTAAGTGGCAAAAGGGGTCAAACTTGAATATGCATTCCTTTTAAAAGCTAAAGGGTCATGGGATGTGAGTGTGTGTTCTTGTTTAACTTGTCATCTCGTTCCATATTTGATCTGATTTTTTGTATTTTTTTCTTGTCTATTGCTGCAGGGGTGATTGTTACCAATGTAATTTGGTTATATGTATACTATGACAGCAAGAGTCCAATTTTGTTTTTTGTTTGTTAGGTTAAAGGAATTGACAGTAGAGGTTTTTGAGTCAGTGGTTAACTAACATTTGTTTTGCAGAAATTTGCTCCACAAAAGATGTAACCACCTACATTATATCTTAACATATACAGTATATACATTTACTTTCTTTTTAATATGCATGAATGTTTCGCCTCAACCTTCCCCCTGGTGCACAAAATGATTGAATATGAGGCTTCTGCAGAACACTCACTAACTGTAACAGCGCCCTCAGCACAGGAAGCCCTGCCTTCCGATGACAGGAAGCAGCCCTCGCCATGGAGACAGCAGTCTGAGCGGGTGTCCTGCAGGTCACATTCAAACACACGCCATCTATGGAAGAGGTAGGGACTCACAAATCTGTGGGTCCAAAAAGAACTGATGCACAAATCCTTTCACTGTTTATACAGACCATAACCTTTAACCAGTGGAGACACTGGAGAGCACACGCACTCACACACACATGCACACACACTTTCACTTGACCCTGTGGTCACCACAGCTCTTTAAATAGATAAGAAGAACAAAGCCTCTGTCAGTCTTGGAGGAGAGAAGTTTTACTCCTTCCTGTCTCGTTGTCTTTTGATCTCTTTGCTCCGTTAATCCCATTTTATTTTTGTACTTTCTAAAAGGACTCAGGCTGCAGCAGCATGCAGAACAGGATTAGTTTTAAAAATGTTCCCACCTGAAACTGTGTCACTTAGAGTGTGAATGTGAATGATGAAAAAAGAAACTAATTTGTCTCATCAGTCTCGTGAATATAATTTTACTCCATAACAACATGACATTGTAACATAGAGTGCTTCATACCAACTAATAATGGAATACAACAAACCATAACATACTATTAGTACACTGTAATAGAATACTCATCCATACCATATACTTACACATTATGTAGTGTTGTACAATGCACCTATAATTTATTATCTAATGCCGTCTATTACTTTAATGGTATTGTTTAACTGCCTTCTCAGATCTGTGTGATTTGTCACTTTTTCCTTTGTGTGCATTTATTCATGTTGACCTATTGTGTTTGCATTTTGTTCCTTTATTTTGTTACTAGATCTCACTATATTCTACACACTGCACCTTTAAGTACACCATACCACACTGGATAATAAAAGAGCATACCAAGTTACAGTACCAAATAGTATTCTAGATGTTATGTATATATTCTAGATTCTTTGCTCTGACTTTGTTGAAGTTTTCGTGTGGCCTTGTGGTGTTGAGTTCCTGTTTCAACAGATCCGTGTCTGAAAAAGAGAAAGTTGTCATTTTCAAGGTCTACATGTGAGGAGAAAGAGAGGAAGAAATTGCTGCAGTAGTCTTAAGGAGTAATAGGAATACTTCTACATAGTGCTCTAAAAAAAGGCGATTAGTTAAAAAACTGAAATATACTAGCTGCCCAAACTAGGGTTGCCAACTGTCCCGTATTAGCCGGGACATCCCGTATATTGGGCTAAATTGGTTTGTTTCATACAGGACCTCAATTGTCCCGTATATTGACTATTAACTCTTGGAAATACAGCAGACTGCACTCTACAGATCTTAGATCAGATAAAACGGCAGTGGCAGATCAAGTGCCAATCACACCGCCTGTCATCCAATCACAGGCCCCCTCAGTCCTGCAAAAACTCTGTTTGTGCAAAAAGACAAAAGACTGCTTGAGTCAGTCAAGAGCAGCAAAAAGTATCCATGGAAAAAGTACATTTGGTGAGTCATACTCCTCTTTTGCATTTAAGTTATCTTTTGCCTGTTTTTTGATGTAAAGAGACAAATTGTGGTTTCTTTGAGGTGTATTCATATGAGGTTACATAATGATACAGTAAGGATTAAAGGGAATATACACACTGTCTGTATTTCCAGTTGAATCAGAATATGAATATACGCTGAATTCACCCATCATGCTCACACCACCATGGCACCGTGCACCTGTCCCTTATTTAGTAGTAACAAAGTTGGCAACCCTAGCTGAATCAACATTGAAGTTTGAAGTCACAAACCTTAAAAACAAGTTGCATATTTGAGCTCTATATCAGGAATAATCTGAGTTCTACTTGTAGATGATGTACTACTTGAACTGAGACACAAAACACAGTTTGGCATGTGCAGTTGAGTGTCAACCTAAGTTAACAAACATTAAGCACACTGAAATGGCTGACAACCTGAGCACAAAGAAGAAGGTTTAAAGCAAACAAATATTGTCTCAAAAACGTGTCAGGGTGTCTAATCTTATCTTCAAAGAGGCTACAGGTTATTGTTTGTCATTCCTTTCCAAACAGGTGATTCCTGGAAAATCATATTGCTGCTGTTCTCTGTAAATACTGAGCCGCCATAGCAATGTAAAGCCTCCAAATGAGAGTGAGTTTAGGTATTAGTAATGTAGGATATTGTTCAGTCGGTGTGTTTTTGTCACACATTGTTACTAATCTTTTAATGCTCTTAACTAATGTATTTAACATTCATGTACTTGACCCCAAAGTGTAATACCCTGGTATTCATGCGTCCCAGACCAGCACCATAAGCCTGCCTGTGTGTGTGTGTGTGTGTGTGTGTGTGTGTGTGTGTGTGTGTGTGTGTGTGTGTGTGTGTGTGTGTGTGTGTGTCTGTGTGTCTGTGTGTCTGTGTGTGTGTGTCTGTATTAGAGTAACCTTAGACTCATATTCATTCAGGGTGTGCACGCTTTGTTTCCTCCATTGTGTTTGTACTCTGGCTCCATGCTGGCTCAGACTCTACGCACATCTTACTCACACTCCCTTCAGAACTAAACCAAACATTTACCTTTATTCTCCTCCTTCTCCTTATCCTCCCTCTCAACCATTAACTCTATTATTTTTTAGTAGTATTGTGACGTAGTTCTGAGGTCTACGCTGTTATTTTAGTGTTTGAGGGGTGTTTTGGGTCTTGTGTGACGTGAGAGGAGGTAGCTGTAGAGTTAATCATCCACGGGGTTCTGAGGGGTGGAAGGTCTTGTTGTTGGTGCACTTTTGTAAACTCTCAGAAAAACCTAAACAGCCGTATACAAACCAACAGCGTGTTCAGACAGAGGTCAAATCAATCCAACAAGACCTTCCCTGATAAAGAGGATGAAAAAGGGTCCAAAGCATGTGAAAGTTTTTTGTTATTGTGTAATCCAGCCAATCAGAACGGAGCAGTGAGGGGGAGTCTGGTCAGTCAGAGTGGATAAGGTCAATTGATTGGGAGTCGTCGTGTGAAAAACATGTTTAATGCTGTGTCAGTGCTGGAGGAGGTGATGTGGAAAATACCACACAGAGCAACAGGCTAGAAATGCGATGTGGCAATGGTGCAGCAGGTCACTCCTTGGAAAAAAAAACATCACTTGATATGAGGCGTGATCAAAGCTTACACTCAAGATAGCAAGTTAACAATTTCTGTATTGAGTTTTATTTGTTTTGCCAGGTGTTCCTTCCTTGTTCAGATAGGCTTTATCTAAAACTTTTGCACAATGCAGAGTCCCATTGGTTACATGGGGTCAGGTGTGAGACACTTCAAACTATAACAAAAGCAAGTACACAAATTTAAAGGTAGAAATTTCACTTTAAAAGAAAGAATAAAATCTAAGTCTGACTCAGCTGGTCAAAGCTGGTCATTATTATTTGAATCATTGCTTTAACATTTGTTTATCTTATTTAATTATTTATTCATCTATTTATTTATTGTATTCATCTGATCTTCTAAACCCAACCTTATTTTTAACTTTTCTTTCCACTATTACTTATTTTATTAATTTTACTGTATTGATTTTATTTTATTTTTAAGTATTAAATTTATAATCCTGCCTTTTATAATTTTACAATTGCTGTTGTTTTCTGTCTATCTGTTATTCTGTGAAGCACTTTGGGTTGCATCTTTTCATGTATGAAAGTTGCTATACAAATAAAGTTGAGTTGAGTTGAGTGATACCAAAAAATGAATGTAAAAATTCCCAATTATTTAAATACTAATTAACTATTATGTATGTATTATTCATGCACAATTAATAATTTGCTATTGATTTTAAATTTATTTTCATTTTGAATCAAATCATAAAAATATTATTTTCTTCCTATTTTTATTATTTATAAATTTTAAAAAAAATTGAAATATTATTGAAATAATTCCTCATTTCAAAATCCCTTTAAAAATGTATTCTTATTGCTTTTCTTGAAGTCTTTACTTGAAGGTCTGTTTCGATTTTCTCTCAGAAGGAAAAAAGGATTTGACAGTCTTCCTTTGCATCCAGTAAAGTTCACAACGTACGTCATTGACTGGGTTCATTTCAGAAGAAGACCACTAACAGCCGCGACTCATCCTCTTTCCCCTTTTTCTCAAAAGTGCCGGAGTCTTCAGCTCACTTTTCTCTTCTCTTCTCTGCACTTCCTCCGTCCCTGCCTGCCTTCCTCTTCCTCTTCTCATCAGTCGCTCTTGTTGTATCCTGAGCACATCATCCCAGTGGGCCGAAAGATGGCTGGCCTACGGGTGTTTGGAGGCCCTGCTGAGCCTCCACACAGCCCTCTTTCTGTTTGTGTCTCTCCCAGATCATCCCTCTCTCTCTCCCTCTCTCTGTTTTTTCTCATCATTTAATCCCACAGTTGGTTTCAGTGGCACGACTGACAGCACCCTAGGACAAGTGCTGTGCTTCCTTTTCAAGCACTTCTCAAACAGAGGGTTATGCAATACATGAATGCGCACACACACAGACACACACACAAACACACAGAGGACCCAAACACACACACAAACACTTTAATACTTAATGCCAAATCATCCAATTAGCTGGGAAGCGGCAGAAGAGAGGAGATCACGTCTCTAACAGAGAGCATATACTGTAAATAAGCTCTGTCAGGCCGTAATAAAAAAGTTAATGGATAAAAGGTTTAAGAAATTAAGCGTACGTGACAAAGAGCAGAGGTTCACGGCCTGTTTGTGCTTGTCACCTCTTATCAAGTGATATCCAGACTCCAAAGCATCAGGGGCATGTTTGTCCACCAAAAGCAGTCCAATGGAAGAGGGACTTTAGCTTTTAGGAGACCCAAAAAAACACGAACAAAACACACATTAAAACCTGTGCCAGCGTCAGACAACGTGTTTTTCAGGACGGTTATAGTCATATCAAGCCGTTTGGCACATTTGGAATGCCTCTCGATGTTTGATTTGTCTTTCGGCCATCTAAACTGCGTTCCATCACGCCCCCGCGAGGTTGACCATTAAAGCGCTGAGGACTCCGCACTTGCAAAAGTCACTAGCGTACACAAACAAAACGGTGAAGCGAAATAAGAATGATGAAGCTGGTGCTTTGTGATGGAAATATGAGACAGTTCAGAGGAGGCCGGGGTGGACGGGGAGTTCACAGGAGGCCGGGGTGGACGGGGAGTTCACAGGAGGCCGAATGCTGCAGAAGCAACAGTGTAATGTTAACATGATGACAGATGAAACAACAGACACCAAACCTATGTGACAGTTGTTGCAGTCATATCAACACTACATGCAAACTGACAGATGTGCACTCATCTTCGCTGTTCTCATCTTGAAAATGATTCACTTTCTTCCACTGGGATGATTTTATTCATGTTGTTACGTGTCACTGTTGCATGTTTTGTTCTGTTCACATGGTATAAACGTCATCCTTGAGTATCTCTTGCTGCGTTCTCACATCTCCTCACCCAGACTTCTTTTTTAACCTCGAAATTTTACTAGAGAGCAGGCAGGAGGTGGTTGCGGCATAGTTTGCGTTCACACGTGCAGTTCACTTTAAAAGTTTGGGGATGTTTTAAGAGTTTTGTGCATGTGTGAAAACAGCTTCTCACACTCCACTATCATGCCTATAATATAAATCACAAACTTAGATATAAATCTCCAGCTGAATAGATCCTCGAGGAATCATTCCTGGATATGGGGGCCGCTTTTTAAAGCTGCAGGCGCAATATTTTGTTCCCACACTGAATGTTAAGAAATGGAGCTCTAGTGAAAGTTCAGACGTTCAGAGCTCATTAGTTCCCCGTCTTACAGCTGTATCGGGCAAATTCCACCGGTCCGGCTCCGATCCGTCACGGCTTAGGATCTGATAGGTTTCTATTCTATTCAATGTGTTAACTTCCACTGGATCTGCTCCGTTGCATTCCGGCAGGACTCCGGATCAGTTGAGGAGAAGGAGGCAAGGATGACGTGCTGGTATTGAGGTGCAAACTAAAAAAGACGACATCGACCTGTCCTTCCACCCACCGTTATGGGGAATGTAAGATCTATCTAAGATAAGGTGGACGAGCTAACCCAGCACCAGAGGGAATACTGGCAGAGTAGCATCATGCTAACAGAGCTAACACCAGACACAAATGCCACATTGGAAGGATTTCCCCTGCTGTGGGCGGACAGGATACAGGAGAGCAAGACTGAACACACTGGTGAAGAAGGCCAGCTCAGTCCTGGACCCTGTGGAGGTGGTGGCTGACAGGAGGATTATGGCCAATCTGTCGTCTCTGATGAACATTTCTTTTTTTTTAGATATATATTCTGATAGATTAGATATATATTGACATAGTGGTCTAGACCTCCTATGTTTGTAAAAGCGTCTTGAGATAACGTTTGTTGTGATTTGGCTCTCTATACAAATAAAGATTGATTGATTGATTGGTTGAATTTTCAGAATAAAACACTCTCTGTTATCACCAGATCGTATTTCACTTAACTACAACAACAAACCATCATGATGAGCGGAGCCAGGCCTGGAGTCAACAGATCAGAGGTTTTCAGAGGACCAGAAAGACAACATGGATGAGGAGAGGAGGAGGAGAATCCTTGATTCAGTGATTACCGCAGGAAAACCTCGGGCACATGACTCCAGCTATCCGGCGGTCCTGCTCTGTGCTGCATTCTGAAAACGCAACCATCTGGTTTTGATGGACGAGAGAGCACAGAGCCGGACTGCAGCGGATTGGAGACGGACCAGACTTTGATCTTGTGGAAGTCTGAGTCTCATTTTAGATATGACTCTCTCTCCAGCTAGTTCCTTCTCGCTGTTGATTTGTGTGTCCCCATCCACCTCCCCATCTCCACCTGCTCCTTCAAAGTCTTCAGTTTTCATCCGGTCTTAGAAAGTCATCATCCACCACCACCACTGTCTGATTGATTGTTTAGTTGCACAAACCACAAACCATCCCTTGTTTAAACTTCACCAGTAATTCCCCACATCAGTAACTTTTACTCGAGCCAACAGAGGGAGAATTCGTTCTGTAGCAATCTCAGATAAAAACAACCCCACAGTCACAAACAGAACAAAACTTTGACTCTTCTTTAGTAACCAAAGTACGCCATTAAAAACGTTTTCTCAGGCTTTAAATTCACAGAATAATAAACTGCTGTCGTCCATGTCTGGAGAACTGGTGGGACGCTTTACGCAAAAGAAAAACCAGCTTTGATCCTATCAGATCTTCCTCTGAGTCACGGGACACAAACGGGCTCATTGTCCGCCTACAAAGTCCTCGCGTTCATGACGGGACACGACTAATTAGTGGGGTTAAATCAAAACATTTTATTTTCCCTGAGGAGTGTTTAGTCCGATATTGTGTATGCTTGTGTGTATTTGTAGTAATTTTATGGACAGCAGAAGAATCTCCGGAAAGTGTCCCTTTCCTTACACAGCGAGTCAGGAAATGCACTGAGACAAGGGTCTATTGTCATGAGGCGATGAGGAGGGTGTGTGAGTGTTAGTGTGTGTGTGTGAAGGGTTAACTCACATTTGGAGTAAAAGTATTGAATAATAAATCAAGGTGAAGCCAAGCTAAATTGTCCTTGCACTTATTTGATTGGTAAATATTAAAGTGTTTGTGTATTTTTAGGTCATGGCACAACCACAAAGTTGATGCATGCCAGATGGATCAATGAATAAAAGTGATACATGCACAATAACATACAATAACAAGCAGAAGCAATTCTGAGACGTTCAAACTATTTGTCAAAATGTGTTAGATACAAGTTAATCCAAATGAAGATTCTGTGGAGGTCATACATCACCCCACAAAAACTGGAGAAAATGAATTGTCATGTTTCAGATCTGTGCTGGCATGGCTGTGGGATGACGGGAGCACTAATGCATCAACTATGGCATTGCCCAGAGATCCAAAGGTTCTGGATTGATGTTTAAGATTTTTTGTGCAAAATATTTGATATCAATATATCATTATGTCCTACAGTGGCCCTACTGGGAAACAAGATAGATGGAATAACATCCAGAGAATTAAAACACTTGATCATGTTAGCATTTCTATCTGTAAAACGGACAATTTTAATGAATTGAAAGGTAAGAAAGGCAAAATGTTTTGATATAGACAGCTGGCTTAAAGGTGACATATCATGCAAAATTGACTTTTTAATGGTTCTCTACCTATGTGTCCCTGGCATGTCTACAAACCCCCCGAGAATGAAAAAAATCCATTCTGCCCGTTTTGATTTCTCCACCTTTCTGTAAATGTGTGTGAAACGAGCCGTTTCAGACTTCCGTGTTTTTGTTACGTCACTACAATATCCGGTCTGTCACGGAGTCAGAGCTCGGAGCTTGTTCAGCCCATAGACTGTATAAAATAATACTGAATCCCCCCTCCGTTTTTCATTACCTGCACAAATGTGTGGTAACAAGGAGCTTAGGAGGGAGGCATGCTAGTTGTAGGCTGTCTTAATAAACACAAAGGTCGGTTTTACTCCCCACGTCTGCAGATGTGAAGATCTAGTGGATGATTTTTATTTATCATGGATAAGTGCTAGCGCTAGTTAGCATAGCTACATAGCTACATGTCGTAGCTGTAGCTGTGTACCAAGACACACGTCGACATACTGACAAATAAAACAACAAGAAACACTAAATCTGTGACCAATCCTTCAGAAAAGGTCCCGCTGCCTTTCTGGTAGAGGTCGGTTTTACTCCCCAGGCCTGCAGATTTGAAGAGCTAGTGGATGATTTTTATTTATCATGGATAAGTGCTAGCGCTAGTTAGCATAGCCACATAGCTACATGTTCGTAGCTGTGTACCAAGACACACGTCGACATACCGATAAATAAAACAACAAGAAACACTTAATCTGTGACCAATCCTTCAGAAAGGTCCTGCTACAGGCGCCTCTCCGTCAGGATCAGATTCTGGATCAGATTCAGAGGGTTGAAGTAACGTGATCTGTTAGCAGCCGTGTATGTTCAGCCAACATGTAAACATTAGATCAACGTGCTGGACAGCCGAGGCACATCCACTTCCTGAGGGGGCGTGGTCAGAGAGAAAACAGAGTGTTCTGAGGAGGACTGAAGAAGAGGGTTCTTCAGGCAGACCAAAATCTGATTTCAAAGTGTTTTTTTGAGCATAAACTTTAAAGACATGTTTTGGGGACCTCTTAGACCAATATATATTGATGAAAAAAGCGTGATATGTCACCTTTAAAGATTATTTGGAACTGATATCTATGGAGCAAGCAGCATCAGCACTTGTTGATCCAGGCAGTGTCCACAGAGGCTCTTTGAATTTTATTTTATCAGTGATGGATAAAAGACCTTCATGGCTCCTATTGATACTTGACTTGAGTTTGAAACCCCATGAATTTTTGAATGAACATGAATGTATACATTTTATTTATTTATTTTATTTTTTCAATTTTCTATCACTTTATCTATACACTGAACAATATTTACGCTCCACCCCTTGCTCCCATGTCTTGTCCTGTTGTAGGTTATCACGTTTATTTGTTTGTATATGTGTTTGTTTGTTTAGACCTTGTCCAGTCAGAGTTGTGTTGCTGTATTATAATTTTGTGTAATAAAAAAGAAAAAAAAACAAACAAAACATACAGTAACAGGTTATGGTTATGTAAGAGGCTTGAATGTGTACCGGTGTAACCCATCTAACAAGGGCCGATGTTGTCGCACAGAGGGCAGGTTGTACTTTCGGTCATGGACAGGAAACATATGTAAACAGTCAAGAGACGTCACGAGATACTATAAAGGTTCGGCCTTCTCTTTGTGTAGTCAAGTGTGTTTGATCTTCTGTGTTTGTGGTCCCAAAGGTGGTGTGTCCACAGCTAGCCAATAAAATGACAGGAACAGGGACAAGCCTCTAAAACAAAAGATGAGCGAGGTGAAGAGACGGACAAACAAGCAGAGAGACAAAAAAAAAAGTAGAATAAAAACAGATGAGGGGGCGTTAGAAAAACAGAGATTACTACCTCTGTACGTCAAAGAGAGGAGTAGACGTATAGAGCATGTTGGGATTGGTAGCAAACTTTGACCTCTAAAAAACCCTTGTTTTAGATAAACCACAATGTACTGTAAACATTGCGTGGGCTCTGGTTTCTAAAGTGAGGCCAATGAAAAAGACCTTCCATTGACCTTCTAGCAGGGAAACTAGATCTAAAATCAACTCCACAAATAAAGTAAGTTATTCCCAGGATTTCTCTGGCAGATGAAGATCATCAGCAAACATGCCCAATTGGAAAAGTCCAATAAATACTGACTGAAATAGGACTCTTCCCTCTTGAAATATATGCAAAGAAGTGGGATAATCTTATATTTAGGGTCTGCACTTTTTAATGCCAACATACATTCATGCAGTGAAGTATTTGCACCCACCCAAACCCTACATGTCGCATTTAGCCAGACTTTAACTTCTGTCTGAGAAGGATGGTAAAAAGGTGAGTGGGTACTGACAGGAGGAGGAAGAGGATTAAAGGTCAGCCAGAGTGTAATATGAGTGAGTGAATCCACAGTGTTTGAGGACGGCTTTGATCGGCTTTACAGTCTCCCACAAGTTAATCAGGATGAAGTCGAGAGAAATGTACACCTCACTGAGTGACAGGAGGGACGGGGAGGACTCTGCTGCTTGCTCTAACTATAAAGATGAAAATAAACATTGAAAAGGCAATGAAAACTAATATCTATTAAATATAGGTCATAAAGCATTTAAGGCTGTTCAGAGGTTATGTCTGATAGTTGTTGTATATGGCTAGAATTGTTAAACATTACCAGCCAACAGAAAAAACTCTCACTACAGTAAATATTTCCATATAAAATGTTTCAGTCTTTAATATTGACTGTATATAAATAAGACAGTGTTCAGCTAAAATTTTGCCACAATGGGCGCTTATTACAAATTATGCTGGTGACGTAGTTTAGTGTCAAAGCAGGGACAACTGCAATAATGCCACAGCCCTCCTCTAAATTCAACACACATTAAACTTTCATTACACCCGGCCCAGACTCTCTACTCATGGGGAGTAGAGCCTTCTCAGTGGCGGCCCCAAAGCTGTGGAACAGCCTACCTTTCCAGGTTAGAGCTGCACAGTCTGTTGAGCACTTTACAACACTACTGGAAATCCATCTTTTCTCCTTGGAGTTCAGTCCCAGCTAAACAAGAATCCTTGGCTTCTTCTTTACTCTTTTTATTCCCTAAATTGAGCTCTTACTATTATTTTATTGTTTGTATTTATTATTATATTTGGTTATGATTATGTTGTATTTTATTAACTGTACAGCACTTTGGTCAACTGAGGTTGTTTTTAAATGTACTCTATAAATAAAGCTTGACTTGACTTGACTTGACATGATTCTGGAAAATTCAACCACTCTTCTATTAGTGTTTGTTGCATTTTCTTTCACCATTCCTCCTCCACTCTGATAATCTGGTGCACACAGAACAGCAAGAGCTTCATTAGTCGAAAGGACTGTCAATCAGGAATGAGAATCCCCTCAAATAACAAATGAAAACGAAACTTCTGTGAAAAGTGGACGCTTAGATTTTAATCAACATGACAAAAACAAACTGCGATAACAGAAACCATTGGTAATGAGAACCAAAACAAACCAAGGGTTGGGTTGGGGGGGTATATGTAGTTGTGTCTGTTCTCTAATTTTTCTTTTGTTTTGGATTTTATTGTTGTTGTTTGTTTTCTCTTTAATTTTCACTGTGAAGTTAGATTACACTTTTTTTTTGCTCCTATCTCCTTTATTTAATATTCTTATTATTGCTATTATTATAAAATTTTTGACTTATTTATTTTCAAACTGTGAATTCCAATTCAATTATAATTTATATTACTTTTTGTGTCTTTATTTCCTTTATTTGCATAAAATGTAAGAAAAAAAAACCGAGCACAAATAATTTACTTTGACTATAAGAAATAAAAATATTATTATAAAAAAAACATATTTAGGAGTAAAAAAAACATTTTTTATTTTTTTATTTTATAGTTTGACTCATGTGCCATCTGGTACAAAAGAGGAGGCAGCCTTTATAATGCAGCCAGTCACCAAGGCAGCTCTAAATGTTTGGCTTCATTTTAGAGGAGCTGTAATGTTGTCCATCTTTTTATACAGCCTAAGGACTAAAAACAGTAGCTTTAAGTTTTCTCCATTTCAGTTTGCTCTCATTTCATTACCAAATGTTACATTAAAAGGGACACAGACAATAAACAGTGTGTGCCTTTGGGCTCGTCTACCTGGGATTGGCGAGTCACTACAATGAAAGCCTTGTCATTAGGATGGAGGTAGAGAAGTGGGTCATCTAAATATGATAAATTGTGAATCTGAAAGGAAAAAAAAATAGATGGAGATAGCAAAATGTCAACTTTGACGTCACCCATTAGTTCACAAACCGATGTGTGACATCAGCTTCTGAGTACATCACTGAGACTGAACCATTAAACCTCAGCGTGACTTCATGTGCTGTAAATCATTGTTTGCATCTGGCATCTGGGTTATAACCTTATTACTTCTTGCAGATTTATTTCACATGCAGAAATCCGAGGAGTGTTGAGATAATATCTTAAACCCTTCAGTAGCCTGCAGGTGGATGCTGGGGAGGCGGTGGAGCTGAAAGTATGAGCGCAGTACTTTGTGCAGGAGCGAGCCGAGGCTGAGACCGGGAATCTTGCAGCTTAAATAGAGCACCAAATTGGGAGGATAAGTGTGTCATGTGATTGTGAGACTGATGCATGTCAGCAGTGCAGTTTGAGTTTGAGCCTATCTGAACTAGCTTGCAGGCGTTGCTCCATTTACACGCAGTTATTTTCTTGACTGTAAATCATGTTTTCCAGGTAAAGGTGTCAAAACATGCTTTAGGAGATATCAATAAATATGATTACAGCTATGATGTACAACCAATACATCATGTATCATTGGTGAAATTGGTATTATTGATAGTCACTTAAAAATGTCTGCTTTAAACTACATTATAATGCATTAAACAATATACATAAGAGCAAGACAGGAGTAGATTTCACCTTCACCTTCTTTTCCTTCGCTCTTTGAGTTATAACCCTCATACTGGAGCGTCTAAATTTAGCTCCCTATGTGTGTATCTTTCTTTCCAACCCCCTGTGTTCATACTTGTCTCACATCTCTCACCTCAAAGTTCCCTTCTCTGTCACTTCTCCATCCTCCAAGCTCTGCTTAGGTGGGTGGACTCAAAGAGGGGACTCGGGCTAAAAACTGAAACGTGAGTGAGAAAAAGTTTCTCAGGCAGGATTTGAAAACTAAAACAAAGGCCTGGAGGTGAGTGTGTGTTTATTCCTGTTTATATGCATGCCTATTTGTGAGTGTGTATCCATGAGTCTGCAGATAAATGCATACCTGGACAATGGCCTAGGGAATCAGAGGCCAAACTGGGCCATCTGGTCCTACAGCCTGGATCTGACCAGTCAGCATTAGATAGGCAACTCTTCCTCTCTGTGTGTCTCACTTTTCTGCCGCTTTTTGCACACATACACATGAACACACATATCCACCCACGCACTGACAGACAGGCCTCGGCTCTATGCGGTCTCAGCGGAGCTCTGATGGCCTTTGTGAGGCAGCCATGCTGGAGGCGACAGGCCCTACACGCTGTTTCTCCATGACATGTTGGCTGCGCTGTTCCTTCATTCAGAGGAGGATTTGGTGTCATCCTTCCCCCTCTGTGTGAAAAATGAAATCAAGCTTGGTAAGCCTTTCCCTTAAGACATTAACACCAAGAGGAGTAATTTTAAAGAACTTATTGTGGAGGAATTGAATCATTTTTTTATCGGTCTGCAGCACAGGAGACCAGCAGTGAGGCTACATGCCTCTCCTCTCCTGGTCAAGACATTTCTGTATGGTGTTTGCTTTCATGAGTGAGACAACAAATGTTGTCCAAGATTCAGTTCTACCAGCCATTGCACCATTCCTGAATCCATTACCAAGTCATGGCTTAATTGGGTTGCATCATCAGCCACTTTATAAAGAAGCATCATCGAAACATCCGTAGTACTGTCTGCAAAAAAATACAGTCTAAAGGCCCAGAAGAAGCAAGTAACACTGAATTTCCCTCTCCGGGATGAATAAAGTATTTCTGATTCTGATTCTGAACAACCTCAGGAGTGAAAAATTAGAAGAGTCAAACACTGCAGTTCCTCAAATGTCCAATTGGGGGTAGCTCCAAAAGCCAAGGAATCCCCATAAGGTCATATATTAAAATTCCCAACCCTGCAGCAGAGATTAACCTGTTTATAGCCTGGTACAAAAAAACAGCATTGGTCTATGCAGCTAATTCCTTAATTTGTATGCACTGTACAGGGGTTGAATATTTTTTAAAACACATCCATTAAGGGTAAGAGTTATAAATACATTTGCATAATTAGGAGCACAGCTGATTTGAGTGACAGGTGTGTGTATTGTAGCAGTTTGTCAATAAGCCAAAAGACTGACGAAGTCTAGCCTCTCTGTCTGTTTCCAATATGGTGACCACAATTGTTCGGCTTCAAACGCCTCTTCAGAAATCAAAGAGTGATATCACCAAAATCAGGCCAGTATTTAAAACGTGAAACCATCCTCTTTGTGTCAAAATAAATAAACTAAAATATCAGCCCGCTTATTTGTTATCATTCATATTATACTGAACATTCTTCTGCAGATGTATACTGTACATGTTGACATTTCTGGCCTCATTCAGCTCTCTTCCTTGCAGTTGACAAAAAGCCAGACTTTCAACATTTCTGCAACAACTTAGAGATGCACTCACCAGCTCTGCTGACATTGCCTGGATTGCAGGAGAGGATGTTGCTCCACTTTCCTCTATCAGAGGTGGTTGGGGTCCAGGAGCTCATCAGGCTGCTCTCACATCTGTGCCCAATGGCTATCATTACTTGCAGACACACAAGATGGAACAGACTGAGAAGGAAATTAACATTTTTTGCCACAGTGTCAACAGGCAGAGGTGAAATGTGCCGACTCCTTTCTATTAATTGATTTGATTTAACGTGTGTGCTCGGGTTGTCCCTGGTGTCACTTTTGCTGAGAATTATAAACTGCTGGCATGGATTCTGACCAATCAGAATCAAGTATTTAACACAGCTGAGTTCTGATCTCTACAAAGTACAATTGAGTTAGTGGACCAAATTCAAACTCAAGAGGAGGCGTTGCATCAAACTTGAGATCTGTTCTCTAATCTCTGCAAGGTTATGTTAATCTGCAGCCACAGAATCATATATGATCATATATGAATGTATTACTATTGCCTCTATTAAATGAAACAGAAGATACAACGTAGGAGCCTAATCACTAAATACAAATAAGTGTTAAAGAATAGAAAGCCTTTATTGTTACTGTACTAGAATATATGACAAGGCTAGATGTGCTACATCTTAAACAGGGGTCAAATGGTCAATAAAACAAAGAAGTAAGACAACAATAGTGTAAAAGAACATAATAAATCAAATATTGCACCTAATAAAACTGAAGGGCAGATTTTGATTTATCATCCCTGTAATCCAAAGATGATGATGATCTTAAAGAAATAGATCCTGCCCCTTCTTACCTCTGAAGATTAAGTGACTCCAAGGGAAAAGACCTTTGAACCAAGCAGACTCACCTTAAAGGTCAGCAGTCTGTTTTCATTTTAACTCTTCATTAAGGCTCAATAAATCTGGGCCTCCCATCCGTAGACAGGGCCACAGTCACTGAAGAAATTCAACTCAAAAGCAAGGATAGAGAAATAAAATGTAGAGATGATAAAAAGTTAGAGCAAATATTCTTTTTTCAGTCTGTGGAGCTGAAGCGATTTCACCTGTGACACATGCAGGCTTCTACAGCCATTAAGGGGGTGTTTGATCCGCCTCCTCCACCCTGTACTTCAACCACCCGCCTGTACTCGGTTATAAAAACACTAAAAATGTAGAACAACTACACCACAATATGTATGGAAGTAGGCTCACAGAAGCAGGAAATACTCTCTATAAGTAGAGCGAGGTGAGGTGTTATGCAAAGGACATTCATCATCATCATCATGTCACATGTTGAACATAAGTTGTACAGATTGTCCCACACTGAGAACTCACACACACAGATTCTCACAAGATTCCCCTCCAGGTGATTGACGGCTTGCATGGCAGCTCCGTGTACGCGTGAAGAGATCTTGGATGTTTTACCCCTGGGGTCAAACATGAGCTGTTAGGTAACCCAGAGAGGCAGTGTCAGACATGTTGGCCTACAATGCAGCTGACCTCTTCACCTGGAGAGCAAACACTGAACCAACATGTTAATGTTACAACAAAACCCTGAAAAATTCCTTACAATGTCACATATATTTGTTCCCTGGAGAGAAATTATAAGAACATGGTTACTTGCAAATGTTTAAAGACGTGCATTTAACAGCTTAGTGAAGTGTTTCTGTCAGAAGTTATTAAGACCAGAATGAGAGCTGAAAGGAGAGGAAATGTTTGACTAACATTTGCCAGAAGGCAAGAGACACAATGTCAAATCTAAGATATGCTCTGCGGGGCGTCTACACAGATGTTTGTAGCTGTTCAAAAACTCCAGACTAGAATTTACTGGTTTTGAAGGCCCATAAAATCAACAAGAAAATCTACTATTGCTTTCAAACTATATAATGTAGGCTCTTGTATACATTAAAGTTACTATCCAAAAGAACAAAATAAATAATGTAAATTGTTGTTCAGTATTTTACTCAAAAGATAGCACACCAAAAAGCTGCTTTCCTGTGCAAGGCATGCTGAGATGCAGAGCCACGATTTAGCATTTGATAGTTTTGAGAACAAAGAGAAGGGTCTCAGCTAATGTTGAAAATGTATGCTAGCAGCTAACCATGACAAGGATAGTGAAGTATTTTGTTACTCACCATTCAGTGATCATCCTACATGAATTATCAATAGGCCAGAGACATACGTGTTGTTAACTACGAGTACATGAATGCAGGACGGCTGCCATGTGTTTGGTTTTGTACGTCCTCAAAAACTTACGCCAACTAGATTTGAGATGCAGTATGTATATAAACCAAGCGGCAACCTCCGGCCACGAGAATTGAGTCCAATGAGGAAGTGCTAAAAACTGCAGTTCATCAAGTGTCCACTTGAGGCTGGCTCCAGAAGTACCGGAAACCACAAACACACCAATTCAAAAGAGCCGATCTTTACAGCAGGCACAGCTGACTTGATTGACATGTGGGAACAATGTAGCTGTTGGCTAGGAGGCTCAAAGTCCGCCTCTTTACGTCACACTTGCTCGACAGCAATTAGGTTGAGTTCAACATTTCCAATATGGCTACCGCCGACAATTGGCCTCAAAAAAACGCGTTTCAGAAACATATAGCTGACGTCACGGGTAAAATGTCCTTTATTTATACAATCGATGATATAAACTGCAGGGGAAGTGTAGAGGCAGAGCAGATGTGACAGAGTAAACAGCAGCAAGGTTTACAAATGGTGGAAAGTTCTGAAGACAAGCTGACACATACTCGCCATTATCCTGTTGGGCTTGATTTAGTGTTACAGTGTTACAATGTTACAATGTAGTGCGGCGTCAGCAGTGATGCGGACGTTGTATCGGACCATTGTGGTGAAGAGGGAGCTGAGCCGGAAGGTAAAGCTTTCGATTTACCAGTCAGTCTACGTTCCAACCCTCACCTATGGTCATGAGCTGTGGGTCATGACCGAAAGGATAAGATCGCGGATACAAGCGGCTGAAATGAGTTTCCTGCGAAGGGTGTCTGGGCTCGGCCTTAGAGATAGGGTCAGGAGCTCGGACATCCGGAGGGAGCTCGGAGTAGAGCCGCTGCTCCTCCGCGTCGAAAGGAGTCAGCTGAGGTGGTTCGGGCATCTGATAAGGATGCCTCCCGGACGCCTCCCTTTAGAGGTGTTCCGGGCACGTCCAACTGGGAGAAGGCCCCCCGGTAGACCCAGAACGCGGTGGAGGGATTATATCTCCCACCTGGTCTGGGAACACCTCGGGATTCCCCAGGAGGAGCTGGAAAGTGTCGCCGGGGAGAGGGATGTCTGGGTCAATTTGCTTGGACTGCTACCCCCGCGACCCGACCCCGGATAAGCGGAAGAAAATGGATGGATGGATGTTACAATGTTACAATGTCATTTAGCAGATGCTTTTATCCAAAGCGACGTACATATGAGAACAAGAACAACATAAGCAAAGATCTAGACAAGAGGAAACAAGATCAGTAAGAGTAACAAAGTGCTTCAAGTCAATTTGGGTGCAGGTACTGCCAAGCAGTGTAAAGGCAATGCACAAAGTAAATAAGGATTTTTTTTTTTTTTGTAAAATAAGGAACATCTACAATGAAGCAACCAAACCATTTAAGACTTTCCGTTATCATCATCAACAATTAACATCACCACAATAATAACCAAAGTACCAAGTGCTGGGTCACTCAAGACCTGAACACAGATTCCCAGAGTAGAGCAGGACAGTGCGAGCCAATTGTAGCTGGACGACATGATCTGCCACTGGGGACAACAGTGGAGAACAGTCTAGCTAAGTGCATAGTGCTTCCTAAAGAGCTGGGTCTTTAGCTGTCTTTTGAAAGTAGAGAGGGACTCTGCAGATCGAATGGAGTTGGGCTTGATTTAGTGACACTACATACCACCTACATTTCCGTTGCTGTCGCTTTTTTATGCCGTGATCTCAACATTGACCTCAAAGTAACTTCCCTGAGTGTTTCCATGTCTGTTGTTTACATCCCACACATAGTAGTTATATGTGACCTTAGCTTTATGGCGTGCCTTCCGGAGTTATCCTCCAATAACAGACGTAGTGTTTAGTCAGGTATATTTACAATTACTCTCCCGATGCAGTCAGTCACATACCTGCATGCGAGGCTACACAGCAAGTATCTCCAACCTGAGATGGCAGCAGTCCTACTTCTTTAAGTTCTGACAACTTCAGTCCACTGTATAGGTCTGCTAATCAGGGATTCTCACATGGGTTGATGTCCTTTAAAATGGAGTGTTTCAATATGCCCTTAATGGCTGTTTTTTTTTTTTAATGCTAGGTTACTAATTTTCATGCATGCTTTATAAAACTCCAAGCCTTCATATCAAACAAGAAAACTAAGTCTGAAGAGGCTTTGAAACCAATCTGGAAACATTCACACTTGCTGAACAGAGCTCCTCACATACAGGAATAAATAGCTCAAAGATAATCTGCAGGAACGCGCCTGTGTCAGTTAGGATGATGCAAAGTCAGACCAACACATTGATTCATAAGTCTGCATCCATATGGAGTCTGATATCAAAGAAGCTTTATGAGTAAGTAATGCCTGTTAGTCTGTAAGTGACTGTTCTCTCTTGCCAATCGATTTGTATCTCAGAGGGTATATTTTGGTTCTGCATCACGTCCGAAAATGAAGAAAAACCTGTGCACGGCAGGCATGCTTGCTTTATTCTGCATCAAATATTTTGAAACCAATAGCAACAACACCCAAAATGATCCACCTATGCCATGATCTCTATTGTCATTTCTTTTGTGGGCTCTTCTAGGATTTCAGAATGAGATTTGCACCAATAATCACCCTGGCGTGGCCGTCTAATTTTCCCATGCTGACCTGGTTTCTCTTTATTGTTTGCTTTGCTGTGGTTGACCCGAGGTTTTGTGTCCTCTCTCTTGTCTACGTGAGTCACATGATGCTATGCAAACTGGTTGTACGGAAACAGCTTCAGTATGTGCTCTGTACCAGACATGAGCAAACAGAGCCACAATGGACAGGCTGTGCTAGATTCAAAGGACTACGAGGAGGTCATCCGTGCTTTGTGGTTCATCAGTTTTCGAGGCAGCAGGAGATGACCGAAGCAGAGATAATTGTGATGTAAAAACTAATATTTTCCTGTGCTGCATCACAGCTCAGTTTAATGTATTCACAGCTCCTCGTGGAGAAGCTGAGATGCTAACAAGCTCTTTCTAAATGTGTAGGGAGAATTCCCAATGGCAAAATACTGAAAGGATAATGAGAGGCGAACAGCTTCAAGATATGGAAACCATTTATGCAAGCATGAAAAATTCTCTCTTGTGCTCTTTTCTATAGCTGTTTCAAAAACAAGCACACATCTGTGAAGTGACCTTACGCATATTCTTTCTTTCTTTTAAGTCAACGCTCGCCACAGTTAATTTAATCTTGTCTTTATTGTCTCATTGTAATGTTACATCGCCAGTAAGAGTTCAAGGATGGATTGACTGGCAACATTTCAGATTTTCCACTCCTGCAACCAAACTCAGAACTTTCCACACAGCTGCAATATTTACATGACCCCAGGGCTTCCTGACACGTTTGCACTGTGCCCCTTTTAAGCCAAACAAAACCCACATCTCTTTTTTGCTCTTTACACTACATATGAAGGACATGCTCCGAATATGAAGGACAGAGGAGCATCAACCACAACAGGAAAGGGACCGCCCACTTTGATTGTTTGTAGATTGGAAGTCCACAAAGCCAAAGTCCTGCTCTACTTTCCAAGGGTAGAGCCTCTGTGCAGCAAAATAACCAGCCCATTGAATCCTGATCAAAGTACATGTGGTGAAAACAACAAAGCCACCTCATTTCAAACCAATAAACTTATATCATGTCTCTGTTTCAAAGGAAAAGCACTCTGTCCTCAATGGGTTATTACACAATATGGGTTAGTGCATTGAGGATGTTTGCTTAGGGGGGAAATGGGACTTTTGGCTCTTCATTATGTTTGTGAACGAGTTTAGGGGCCAGATGGTATGAGGCATAATTAAGTAATCCAGGTGTAAGTGGGATGAACACACCATTGACTCCACAAAAGGATTGTTCAAGACCATCAGATTTTAGCCACAGTGTGGTGTCATTTAGGGATGAAAGATATTATTGACACGATATCGGTATCGGACGATGTTGGCTTAAAAATGAACTATCGGACATTGGCCAACATGCCAATATCCACCAATATAATTAACCAATAAAACAATGGGCTGCTGCACACATGTTGAGCCCACGTTTTAAGTTAAAATTTAAGCAGCAGTCTGTAAGGTACATGTAGCTGACTAATTTAGGCACATTTACTGTCAAAGACTAAACCGTTTTATTTAATTTGGGTTTAATTGCTGTACAGTTGCACTTTTCACATGTTCCCTGTGAACAGAGGTTAGGTTAACTTACAATGTCAAATGTTAAATTGGCCAAATTTGCCCTGTTTGTGGGTATTTTTATGATTGTCTCAGGGAGAGCATCAACCAAGTTTAAAGTAGGATGTATCTTTTTGTATGAATTTAGTTTGAAAGCTATTGTCATAAATAAATATGCAGTTTTAAGTATTACATATTTTTTTTATTTTGCACAAGAAATGAATATTACATAACAAATGTGATAAGAGTTTCACCATAATACTGTATGCTAATTCCAATACAGAAGATAATTGATGATCTCTGCTATTAGGTGTGCAGAAAAA
Source organism: Notolabrus celidotus (assembly GCF_009762535.1). Lineage (NCBI taxonomy): Eukaryota > Metazoa > Chordata > Actinopteri > Labriformes > Labridae > Notolabrus > Notolabrus celidotus. The sequence continues at coordinate 7,203,779 of NC_048284.1, forward strand.
AATATTGGTATCGGTAATCGGCTAAATGAGTTGTGAAATATCGGCATATCGGATATCGGCAAAAAACCCAATATCGTGCATCCCTAGTGTCAGTGTCATGTTAGCTTGTTAGACAAAATGCATTATCACTGAGGAAATAATGTCTCCTCAGCTAATACAAGGAATAGGGGCTTGGACAGATTCAAAGCTCTAAGAGTCTATGTTTTTATACACATCATGAGTCCCGATTCAAAAGATGCTCTGTATAGCGGCAGAACAAAGGAGATTTATCACCTAGCTCGGCTGTACAGACTGCTTCAGCATATTTAGCTCTTTGCTTTGATTTGAAAAGACTTTAACTTCACTGCTTTCAGTCGATCTCACTTCACTTCATCCTTTGCTTTGTAGCAGTTCTTTTAGTTCACAAGTTAAAAAAAAAACTCACTCTGAACAACCTGCCAAAAAACAAATGACGTATGTCTGTGTTGTGTTTCCACTTTGTTTCTTCCCCTCCAAAGAGACAAAAATGGATAATGCACGTTTTAGAGGAATGCACACACAATTCAAAATAAGACCACATGATTAAATGGAACAATTAAGGTTCAGCTTTGAAGAATAAAGCTATTGTTAACAGCATCGCTAACCATGAAGGGAACACTATCACATTTCAAGCTCTGTTTATGGTTCCCATATTGTCCTCATAGCCTCGTATGTGACCTCTGTACTTAAGTTACCTGGAGATGAGTCACATTCTTTTCAGTGCAAAAGAGGAAAGACAAATAATTCATCTCCAAAGGATTTTTTGATCCCACGTATTTCAGGAGAGATATAATGTTTGCCTATGGCAACGCTTCCACCTTTGAAGATGAAACACCTTTCTGTATTCGATTATGATAAAATTACATCTCCTAGAGGTTGACATATAATTTGCTTTGTGATTAAAAAAAAAAAAGAAGAAAAGAAAAAAATCTCTGTGAAACACAGCGACTAGGTTCAGACAATGTTGAGAAAAGGAGGTTCATTCAGGGTTATTTCCTGTATCTGTAATGCAGGTTGTGGCTATCTGTTTGTTAAGATAAGATAAGATAAGATAAGATAAGATAAGATAAGATAAGATAAGATAAGATATACTTTATTGGTCACCCATTGGGGGAAATTATTTTAAGTCTGGCATCACCAGAGAGGCGTAATGTATTTACAGGTCCAAACGCTCCTTCACTCACTAGTTAACACTTGCCCTTCCCCTGCTCTTATTTGTCTTACTTGTTAATGAAAAACAATAAATTATCACATGGTAAGAATGTACAGAAACAACATATCATCAGCACAATCTGCCATCCAATACTAGTAAGATTTAAACTAGCACAAACAAACCAAACCTTGGATTTATCAATCAATCAATCTTTATTTGTAGAGCACCAAATCACAACAGACGTTATTTCAAGACTCTTTACAAACAGAGCGGGTCTAGACTGTACTCTATGTTCTATTATTAACAAAGACCCAACATCAAAACAGGATAAGATCCAGTCCCATCTTACAGACAGGACTCAGTCTGATCTCATCTTAATCCACCATGAGCAGAGCACTTTGCAGCATTTAGCAAGTTACAGTGGCAAGGACAAACTTCCTTTAACAGGCAGAAACCTCAAGCAGGACCAGACTCATGTTAGACACACATCTGCCTCAATTGATTTATTTGGGTTTCAGGTGGGTAAGTGTCAGTGTGAGTTGTCTCACAGCTGAAACCAGTCATTAAAATAAAGTACAGCAATAGAAATAAAGGTAAGGAGTATGTAATCTCTCAAATTACAAAGGCTGTCAATTTTGAAATCGTGATTAATTGCATGTTTTAGATCTTGTAATTTTTTCATTTCAAAAGAGTTATTCAGTCCATATTAAAGCTGCTGTTGGTAGGAATGGTGTAAAAAAATGCTACTTTTTTTCTGCTGGGTTATTATTCCCCTCGTTCCCGTTATGACGGACCAATCATAGCTAATCTCCAATCCTCTGTCCTGATTGGTTAAGGGGCGGGCCCTACTACGTCCTCTGATTGGTTATAAGTCCGGCACTATCATGACTACATATGCCGATCTGTGTTGGAGGGGTAAGAGGAAATCTGGTTGGGAGGGATAGTGTTGACATTCGTAGTCCCTCTATCTGAACAGATGTTTCCTCTGTGACTACCAACAGCAGCTTTAACACCGTGAAGCAATTCTTACCAGTGTCTTTATTTGATCACGAATAATCTTTGTTACTTCAGGGAAATTCATTAGTGCAGTTGTTGGAATTATTATGTTAACTATTCAAGCAGGACCTCGATGGTTCTCCACAATGTGAATCTACCTGTAAGCTGTAGCCACCCATTAAGCTATAGCTGTTGAAAGTTTGTTGCTTGTAGAGTTTTAAAGGTGTCTCCATTGCAAACTAACCAATGAGGCCTGCCCTAACAATACTTATCTGACAACTCAGTCTGAACCTTGTCTTTGTTCTATAAGTTTTACATAGATAGTTTTCTAGCTCTTCCCCAGTCTGGTCAGAACTGACAAAGCCTTTCAGAGGAGAGGTGAAACGTCCTCAAGAATTTCTACCAGTCCAGTTGCCTTACGGATCAAGCTTTGGATTACATAGATAGTTCCTTTTTTAGCTTTAGCCATGTTCTGAAATGTAAAATCACTGCCCCTATAGGAAACTTGAGTGCAGGTACAAATATTTGCCCTTCTGTAGTCAAGTTACTTTCTCTCTCCTCTCTCTTGCTTTTTTCCCCACTCTCTCCATGCACACACACACACACACACACACACACACACACACACACACACACACACACACACACACACACACACACACACACACACAGACACACACACACACACAAGAGCTTTCTTGGCTGAGTTTGCTTAACCTGCTTGAACTGCTGCATTTTCTCAGGACTCAGCTCCATCTCAGGGCTTATCTGCCGCAAAACCAGGGCCACCCACCGTTGAACATTCCCTGAACCCAAATGTGACAGACGGCCTTGAGAGACGGGAGCGTGCTGAGAAAAAGAGGGGCATGTTGTGAGAGAGAAAGCAAGCGTACTGTGTGTGACACATGACATCCAGCGAGAGAGAGAGAGGAGAGAAAAAGAGTTGGCAGCCAGGATAAAGGAAGGAGATTGGAAGACTGGAAACTAGACCATGTGTTATCAGATGTCACACTGAACGATGTTGTGTTAGCTTAAGCAACTTGTGTAAACAAAGCTGTCGATCTGAGGAATCTGGGACGCAAGGAAACATAATGATTCCAGGTCAAATCAGAAACCTTTCACGTTTTTTTTTCCCTCCCTACATCTCTTTCTCTCTCTTTATCAGGACCTCTTTCTCAAACACACATTCACTAACACCTACTTAACAGAAAATCACATTCCTCTGCAGTCATTGCACTTTACACAAACAAAACCATGCTATTTCACAGACTTTTTGCACTTGTTTTGACCTAAATAAAGAGGAGACTTGTGTCCTCTTTGGTTAAAGTAAAGAGACCTATCACTTCCCCTCAACCAGAATGAAAAAAAGGGTCTTTATATAATCTGAGTGGCCGGATCTTCTAGTTTCCCCCCTGGATATAAAATGGAAAGAAGCTCTATTTTCATTTCTCCCAGTGCCCGATAAGTGAGGTGAAAGTTAAATGCTTGGCTTGGCAGGAGCCACCGGCAGAGTCCTCAAAGTCACGTAACGCGGGGCGAGACCTCCTTCAATGAGCTTTTTCCTCTCTCAGTGAAACGTCCACAAGAGGCGGAGATGAAAGATAAATCAAGTAAAAAGGCCGGAAAACAGAGGAGAGGGGAATAACTGCTGACTTACTTTGTGTTCTTGGTGGGTCAGAGTTTGTGTGCTGGTGCAACAAAGCACATTGCCTCAGACCTTCTAACCTGACTGTTGGGTGGTATCCATTTCATCGCACGCTGAGAAGGCATAAACGTGTGTGTGTACTCATACTGCGTGACTTAGCACAATACCCTAGCCAAAACACAGAGGGTGGGACACACACACACACACACACACACATGTAAGCAGAGAACGTGATTTTGCCCTCGTATTACGGATAGGGTGCGTCCCTGGAGTACCCTCTTTTTTCCTACATTGGCGTGTGAGCTCAGGTGCACACAGGCTCATCTGCATGCATGAAGCCAGACCCGCGTCAGTCTTCCCTCACACTGCATTAAGTCATGATCAGATGTTCAGCAAGGAGAGGAGACATGTTTAATCAGGAGGAAAGAGGGGAGGGGGGGTGTGCTGTCAGAAACGTGATCAGGAGAAGATGAGGATGGCTGATATCGACAGGTTTTCATCCTTGAAATATTCTATTGATTCAGTCCACGGCTGTGTTAAAAATGTGATTCTGATTGGTCAGTACTTCACAGCAACAGTGTGTTAGAGCTTGGTGGCACATGGGTATGCATCTAGTCAGAACAGAGAACAGAGTTGATGCTGGTTGTTTATGGTGAGAAAAAAGAGACAGAAACAGTAGAGGGAAGACAGGAGAGGCAAAAGGTAATAAGGTGAGCTTCAGCAGAGGACTCTGCAAAATTGAAAATGCCCTAAAATGTAAACTCTGGGGTGCTGTTGGCTTAACAGTTTAAGAATGCACCCCATGTACAGAGGCAGTGGTTGCTGGTTCGACTCCCAGCCTTGATCCTTTACTGCATGTCCTCCCCCTCTCTCTACTCCCCACATAAAGGCAAATATGCCAAATAATATAACTTAAACATAGATGTAAACTCTAGATGAGGACAGTATTGGATACAGCAGTAATGTCAAAGACTCTGATAGTGACAAGGCAAGAAATCTCAACCAGGCGGCTGATTCATTTGGTCCTGTTCACCGTGTTTCCCTTCACCTTCAGTGGAAATGTTCTGCTTCGTGATAAACAACTACTCTACCAGGATGGTGAGCATGGTAAATATAATATCTACTAAATATCTTCATTTTAGCAGTGTCACTGTTAGCGTGCTACCATGCTAGTGTCTATGTCAAAGTAATTTTTTGTCTACATAATTCAAAGTGCTATGTTCAACGTTTTCAAGACAGATATGTGAATTCACGTGAAATGTATTTAACCCTCCTATTATCCTTGGGGTCAATTGAACTCCATTCAATGTTTAACGTCTCTAAATTAATGACTAACGTAATTTTTTTGGCTTCATATTTCATGACTTTTCCCGAATTTAATGGGGACAACTGGGAAAACTTAAAATTAAAATGTTGATATGTTCAAATTACCTTTGAAAAAGAATTACGCATCAGCGTTCCTTGGTCAAAGTCTGCTCAGGTGCAGAATTTCTTGCACCATGCAAACCTTCTGTACTCCAGGATAAGTGTACTACATTGACTTTTTTCATGTCTCACCTGCATACACAAGATTAAACGCCAAAACTAACATGTTATTTGACACTGATTTACCTTTTGAGGTCAGTCGTGTGGGGGTCAGAGTCAACTTGGTTGGTGGACGAAAAAGGATGAGTGACTCAGGTGACATCTGTCAGGAAAAATATTGTTGGATTCAAGTAGGGTGTCTCAATATTGGATTAACCTCATTGCTATCGCAGCCAAAAGAACTGACGATAACATTATTATTATGATATTTGAGAAGTAAGGAATAAACCAACGCTATCAATCAAATTAAGCAATTGTATGACAAGGGTGGAGGGACAAGTTAATTCATAAACTTTAATAATAAACAGAATTGACTGATACATCATCATCCTTAAATCTCAGCTTTTTAAGGGTTCTGGAGTCCTCAGCTTAATGTCCCAGCTTATCCCGGAGCTCCTGGGGCGAGAGCATATCCCCGTGACACCGGCCATCGAAAGGGCTCATTGCAGCCTAACTACTGTAAGAGATGATAGAGCCACTCCTCGACCCATTCTGATAAAGCTCATCAACTTCCAGGATAAAGTCAAAATCCTACGTCTGACCAGAGAAAAGAAAGAGTTGCTCTACAAAGGGTTTCCCATTCATATCTATCCAGACTTCAGTAGAATAAATATACAATACTAGAAAAAATGAAAGGGGAGGGGAAGTCATTCCAGTACCAAAGTGCACCTGCACAGGTGTTGTCTCTTTTCCCCTTTTTTCTTCCGTCCAGTTGCCCTGCTGTTGGTGTCCCCTGATATTACATGATGAATTGTGAATAACACTTAAGCTGTTATTAGAAGGACAGTTGTTCTTGGTATGGGGGGCAACAGTGGTTCTGTACACTGGTTACCATCCATCATAAAATGGAGGGAAGACGAAGAAGCAGCACAAAAAAAAGTTTCCTTCCCAGTGTAGGAAGAAGAGTTTTCATTTATTTTAAGTTTCTGTCATGTGCAGGTTACGCAGAAAAAACACATGTCAAGAGAAACGGATGATGACGTATCAGTCAATTGCATTCATTATTAAAGTTTATGAATCAACTTGTCCCTCCACCCTTGTCTTATATGTCCTTAATGTGACCACAGCTTTTGTCTGCAATAACCATGAGGTGTTAATCCAATATTGAGACACCCTACTTGATTTGAAGAGTATTTTTCCTGACAGATGTCACCGGAGTCACTCATCCTTTTTCGTCCATCAACCAAGTTGACTCTGACTCCTACACGACTGACTTTTAAAAGGTGAATCAGTGCCAAATAACATGTTAGTTTTGGCGCTTAATCTTGAGTATGCAGGTGAGACATGAAAAAAGTCAATGTAGTACACTTACCCTGGAGTACAGAAGGTTTACATGGTGCAAGAAATTCTGCACCTGAGCAGACTTTGACCAGAACTGCAGCCATCGAGAAAAACAAGTTAAAGGAAAGATAGAAATTCCACTTGATTTCAAAGAGAATGTTAATCTGTGTGCAAACCTGCTTTCTTGCTGCATATCTAGAAGTCCACATTGATCAACCAAAACATATCACATATAGAACATGCATGTCTAACTTGAATTGTGGCCATCCACCTGGCCAACAATCAGTAGGCCAGGACAACACAAAAGTTAAACAAGAATAAATCTCTGTAAGAGATCATTGTCTAGCACCGTTGTGCTCAGACTGTAAAATTACATAATAGAATGATAAGAGGGAGGAGAATGCTGCTAAACAAATTAAATTAAGTACATTATAGGCTTTTAACCTATAATTGATTGATTTTTGTTTTGTTTTCTCTTGTTTTGTTTTATTTTGCTGCCTTGCTTTTTGTGCTTTTCGTTGCACTGTTTTCCTTTAGCTTTTCTATTGTATAATTTATTTTCTTGTAAAGTGTCTTGGAGAATCTTTTAAAGTGCTTTTATAAATAAAATGTATTATTATTGTAATTATCATTATTACATTCCTTCGATTAAATTGCCCACTTGGAAAAATAAGAAAAGCATATGCATGTAAATTAACTCATTGATTAATAAATGCTTAAACGGGCTACACACACACACATATTGGCCTATTTATTTACATACTTAAGCATATATATTTCCAGCAATAGTCAAAAATGTAAAGTGAAAATGAGAGGGATAGAAAGAGAGGGAGAGACAGGAAAAAGGAGGAAAGTTTCAGAATAGGAGCGGGAGGGAGGAGGGAAGCAGCCTCTTTACGACAATCAAATTTCACGACTGTTAAAAGCACAGATACAAATTTAGCTTGTTTCCAAAGAGAATGTTAATCTGTGTGCAAACCTGCTTTCTTTTTGCAGATCTAGAAGTCCACATTTATCATTTACTGACTTTGCCCTAGATACCATCAAGTCTTTCTGCATTCCACAGACAAGAGTGACATAACCCAGATTGTGCAGCATGCACAACAACACATTGAACTACATGTGGCTTTTATATAAGGTGTTTTTTTAATCTGGGACAGCACATGTAGGTGTTACAACACTTGAGCTGAACAAATTCCACCAGTTTGTGGTATTTTTTGAAGAAGCGTTTAACTTCTTTGGTTTCTTTAACCCTGAGGCATGAACCAATGCTCTCTCTTTGTTTACCTGCTTCTTGAGAATCTTCTCTTTTGGTTTCATGTGTTATTGTTGGATTGAGCACATTAAACTAAAGTCAAAGTACAGGTGCCTTATGGTAGCATGCTAATAAGGATACTATGACAGTGCTACTGAAGTGCAGGTGACATTTTTTTGTCTGCAAAAATCAATAACATCTGAACTGTTATTTAAAATATTTTAAAAGGAAATTTAGGGCCTGTGTCCACTGTGTCACTTTTATTGTCTATGTCTAATGTCTATTTTCTATACAGAATCAAAGTATTCAAAGCAACACATAAACAACACAAGAACACAAAGAAAATGAGAGATTGTTTTTTTGTATTTTGATCGATTAAAGTCAGTCAAAATAAAGTTACGTGCGTCTTAAGGGTTAAGGCCTGTGTCCACTAACTATGTTGTTTTGTTGCTTTGGCAGTGCCTATCTTACATACAAAACTGATGCAGTTAACCTTTTCATTGCTCAGCATCATAAGCCCCCAAACGCCCTCGATCTGAGGTCTCATTTGTCACCATGCTCTTAGTACTTTCAGATAAAAATGGTTCAGCTATTGGAACACTTCCCCGAGGAGTCCACAGGATGCGTGTGCGCCGCGTTACGGCTGCGCAGCGTGTTTGCTCCATCCGAGGGCTCGCGCCCTGGTCTAAAGGAAGCGTGTTGGGAGCTAAGCCCAGAGAGAACCACATACAAACAACAGGTCACAGAGCCTTTCTGTGGTTGAATTTCTGCTCATTTTTTGGACAGTATTCCATTACTTTTTATGCTTTAATCATCACTGAGTATGCTGCAGAACTGTTAAGTTTCGTTTTTGCAGGTTTAGATGAGTTTAATAGGAATGATTATACTCTATTTTGATGTCCTGTTACCTTCTGACACAGTTATCATCTTAAAGTCCAGTTGTAGTCGACCTGGATCACAGATATGTGGCCGTTTGTAGCTTACATCCATAATCAATGAGTATTTCTGATCTATACGATCTTTAAATGGTCGGGAGTCTGTATATGGTGTTTTATTTTGAGATTGGCGGATGTTGCATGGGATCTTCATGACTGACTTCCTGTCCAGGTCTTTCTTTTCTGTGCATATTGACACGTGCTGGGCGCAGGCTCCGTCGAAAATAGACTTGAAGCGTATCTCTGGCATGCTCCCGAGACTGAGCAGTAATGTAACGCCACGCATCCTGTGGACCCGAGGCTTAAGTTCATCAGAGTCACTTCTCCATCACCGACCAATCAAAATCTGCTAAGGATGTAAATTATGATATCAACTTTGTCAACAAGTATAGTGAAGATCCTCTCAGAGGGGAAACCATAGACTGTAAATAAAAATGGACAGCGTTGCTCCGCCTCTTCCCGTTGTACGGTTCTGAGGCCAAAAAATCCCTCTCCTGGGCGCCGCCATTGTGCAGCCAGAGCCTGTGAAGCCACTGTAATAAGCTCCGCCCTACAGCGTGACATCACAAGACGCTGTGTGTCCTTTGAAGGACTGAAATTAAAACCCCGTTTTTTAAACTCTAATAACTAACGAAGAAGAAACTTTTCAGGAAAAAGAGGACTTGGACACAAAACACTCAAATACTAACTACATATCACCACAGCATACGAATGTGAGAAACATTCGTACGACGTGTATTTATTTTTTAAAGTTTGACTGCTCCCCCATTCATTTACGGATTTTTTGACCTATACTGCAGCCAGCCACCAGGGGGCAGACACACTGTTGAAAGCCTCACCACCAGCCACCGGAACCTCTCCCTTGGGGGAAACTTACCACACTTGTTTTTCAGCGGTACAATTTCCAGGACTTGAGCTGCTGCCCATGCCACAACACGCTCTCACGTTGTCTTTTATAAACTTCTTTACATTTTGCAAATAAGAACCATACATATACTTTTAAAAGATATTCAACTATCAGGACAACATTTGTATCTAGCAACAGTAAGTTCTGGTGATAAAGGCTCTGAAATGTAGGCTGTGGGTGATACCATTGCAACAATATGCTGTTAGTGGACACAGGCCCTTACTGTCCAGGTTTATGCCTCAGAAAATGAAATCATCCTAGTTTTATCAAAGATCTTGTGTAGGGTCTTATGTGACCAGTCACAAGTCTGGAGATGGTAACAGTCGTGTGCAGGTGAAATTTTCTCAAATAGTTTGTATTTTAAAATATTAACTCTTATAGTGCTTACATATGTGAGTAATTCAATGTACTGTCATGTCTTTGTGAGGACTCTCAGTCTGAAATGAAGTGAACTGAAAAAAAAAATGTGATCTGAATTCACCTGGTTTGGTTTGACTTCTTTTATTTCATTTTTTACAATCATAATTTCAATATATTTCAACAGCTCAACAGCAAAAAATGTGGTGTGAAATTTTAGGCAAATACTGAATGAAAAATGTGAAAATGTTACAATTTCCTGCATTGTGAGATTTTTTGTCCTACTGTAGATTTATATTTGATTCTGCTGGTTCATTCATCTGTCTTGTTCCACTGCATTTCTCTCTCTGACTTTCATTTCCTTTGAATGTGATTTAATTACAAGCTTCAGTAACCCGAGGAGGAAGTGGGAGGAGAAATCTGTTGTTAAAATTCCAAAGAGTTGCACTCAAAGGTCGATGAAGGTCAAGATTAACTTAAAAAACTTCCTACTTTCAAGAGTAAAAGTTTTTCAATGAAGAAAAGCCTCTAATGTAATCCTACTCGCTCCCTCAGTGCTTAATGGTGACGACCTTCACCTCTGTAAAGAAGTGATAAGAATCCTTCCCTCCCTCCCTTCCCACACCCGAGTTCTTCATCCCTCCAAATGGCAGGTTCAGATCTCTCACCAGCCAGCAGTTAGTCCACACAAGACCTGTCTGTAACCTCTTGGCCACCCTGTGAACCGTCCCCACGTCCCGGGACCACACGGTCGCCGCCAGACCGTAGCGTACACCATTGCCTTTGGAAACAGCCTCGTCCTCAGTGTCGAAGGGGCTGACGCAGGTTACAGGGCCGAAGATCTCCTCCTGCATGGCGCGGGAGTTTTGGCTTATGCCTGAGATGACTGTGGCGGGCATGAAGTAACCTTTGGCGTTGCGTTCGGGGAGGTCCAGCTTGTCGACGCCCTCGCCACAGTGGATGATGCCGCCTTCAGATTTGGCGAGTGCAACAAAGCTTCGAACCTGGAAATCACAACAGAGTCACTTCAACTGAAATACATGAAAATACATTTGAACATGTTTGTTTCAGGTGGAAGATTATTCCTTCCCTTTATTCAACACCATTATTTCATCACCTTCTCCAGGTGCTCTTTGCTGATGAGCGCTCCGTTGTTGTTGCCGGGATCAGACGGCACACCTGTCTTCCACTTTTTAGCAGCAGCAACAAACTTTTCCAGAAACTCAGGGTAAATACTTCTCTCTACATAAATCCTACTGGTGCACAGGCAGATCTCTCCCTGAGGGAAGGAAAGAAGGAGAAGATGAGGCCGAGGATTTTCTTCATTCTTTGTGAAATGACTTGACACTAAAGATAAACAATAAGGAAAAAATCTGATAATCATTTGTTTATTGTGATGTTGCATCTAAGTGAGGTGTTCAGGTTTCGCATGTGTGCGGGGAGAAGAAGGAGAGATAGATCAGTGATGGTTCAGGACTTTGTTTCCACGGATCTGCCCATGACTAAAACATGTGACATGAGCTCCCCCATGTGGTGAAAACATTTTACTGCATCCTCAACACAGGCTGCAAAAAAAAAAGTACTCAATACAGATAAATTTAACTTTGTTTCATTGATGTTATGTGTGGGAAACATATTTAAAATATATAAATATTTAAATTATTATTTTATTTAAAAATTATATGACAATAAAATTGAAATCAAATATTTCAAATATTTTCTCTCTTGGGGAAACTCAGAAAAACAACCTCATAAGTGCTTTGAAAATAAAAAACAAATCTATGTATAGCTTCAGGCAGTGGTCAATCGGTTTTCTGGAAAATATGCTCAATTTTTGTTTTATTTTTTGTGCTAGAATAAGTCCTAAGTTTTGGTTTGCTGAGCGTTAAACTCATTTATTAAGAGTGGTAAAATATTCAACCACAACACTTGATGAAGTTCACAAGTTTCCAGGAATTCTCTCTAGTGTTGGGCCATAAAAATGATGAAATTAAAGAAAACACTCCCCACTTTTAATCAATCCAAATATCAGACCAATCATACAGTACTCTAACCCTGGGGTTCCCAAACTTTACTGTGCCGAGGCCCCCCAAACAGCATTAGCTGCTGGCCAGGGCCCCCCTTTGCAAACCTACAGACAATGCTTCAAAATATGTAAAGAAACATCAACTTTCAGAATGTATTTTCTTACTTTTATTCACTTTCTATAATTATTACATTTGTTTAGCATAAGAAGTTATTGACAAAAGTGTTGTAAAAAATATAATAATAATGAAAAAAAATTATAAAAATTAGATTCGATTTTTTTCCCTTTCCTCCAATTTGCTGAGGCCCCCCATAGCGCCCCCTGGCGGCCCCCCACGCCCCCACTTTGAAAACCACTGCACTAACCTTTAATGTTTTTCTGTATACTGTTTGTCTTATTATCTATTCATTTGTTTTCCTGTCCCTTGTCAAGTTTTTCTCACTAATAAAGTTAAAAAATACGAAAAAAAAAGAGAAAATCAAGTGAAGTCACCTTTAGGGCCTGTGTCCACTCATCAGCACCGACTGATGCTAGCTTACTTAAGTTGTCAGCACTTCTGCTTCCCTCAATCCTGACCTTCAAGTCTGTTTTAGAATACCATGTATGCTTTAAATTTGCTTTCATTCAGTTACATTTTACAAAGAAATGCTGAATTGCTTTTGTACAGAATATTGGTGCCGCCAATGCAAACATGTTGTTAGTGGACACAGGCCCTAAGACATAATACAGAAAAGTTTCTCTCTGATGCTTCTTTTATATCTGTAATGTAAATATCAGCATGCTGGTAGAAGTGACACTGATGAGCGTGGCAGTGTTCCAACAGGCAAACTATTTTCTACTTAGATCACTTGGAGGTCAGCTGGTGCTGGTTTGCTGGTTTGTTAGTGCAGATTTGCTAAAACAATTGGCATTAATGGGGCAGGAACTAAGTTGGACACCAAAAGAAAATCGACTACAGATTTTACACGTCACAGAACTTTTACAGCTCAACCAGGACAAATAAAAGTACTCCTCATTGGTTCAAAGGCTTAGAGAGAGAATCTGGTCTCTACACTAAATGCAACTGGACTTAAAACAAGAAATGTTATAGATTAAAGATTATGGTATCTTTTAACTTAATCCTATTTTAACTAGCATAAAAGAAATCAAAATAAAATTTTCCTTAAAATTTTGTTTTTAAAATATGTTTTCTTGTAATCTAAACTAAAGTTTCATGAGGTAGCTTTAAGCTGATGCCTCCCTGTCAGCTGTGATGTCCGTTTGGCAGATGGATGTGGACAAAGCTGTCGTATGGATTTTTTTCCTTTTCTGCAAAGTATCAAACTATCAGAGGGTGTGTCCTTTCATTGAGCATGTTTCTAACAAACATGTGATCCACAAGAATATTGAAGTTCAGCGTTAATAAATGAACCTCACAAGACAGCATTGAATGAAGTCTTCAACACTCCCGATTAACCTGTTCTCACCTGGTTGGAGAAGCTGGAGCGAACCGTGGTCTCGATGCATTGGTCAAGGTTTGCATCAGCGAAAATGATGGCAGGGTTTTTACCTCCCAGCTCCAGAGAGAGCTTCTTACAGTAAGGGGCGCTACGCTCGGTGATGTACTGGGCCGTGGCTGTGGAGCCAGTGAAGGAAATCAAAGGGACTTCAGGATGGCCGACCAGGGCATCCCCTGCTTTTGGTCCGGTGCCAAATACAATATTTACAACACCTGGAGGAACACCTGCAGAGTGTGTGTGTGTATGTGTGAGAGAGAGAGAGAGAGAGAGAGAGAGAGAGAGAGGGAAAGAGAGAGAGGTTATAAAACTATTCTTCTTTGTTTATTCTCCTGAAATAAAGCTAATAGGGAAAAAAAGAAATGGCAAAGGTGAAGAATTCTATATGTGAGCAATAATTCCTGAGAGAATTTTACATTGTGTGTATTAATTGCTGTTGCATCATGGGAGCTGAAGTCCTACCAGCCTGCTGCATCAGCTTGCACATCATCCACGCGGTCACAGAGGTCATCTCGCTGGGTTTCGCCACTACTGTGTTTCCTGCTGCGATTGCAGGCGCTATCTTCCAGGTGAGCAGGTACAGAGGGAGATTCCACGGGCTGATCAGACCAGCTACACACACAACAACAACAACAACAACAACACAGCTTTAAAAACACATGGCCTGAATCTAACACCGACTGTTTTTTACTCCTGACACACTGAGCTCTCTCACCCACTCCCACAGGACAGCGGATGGTGTAGTTCAGGCAGCCCATGTGGTCCATCTGGCTGCAGTCGTTGGTGTGGTGGAGCGCGGAGGAGGCAAAGAAGCGGAAGTTGTACGCCGATCGGGGGATGTCCACATTCCGTGCAAAAGTGATGGTCTTACCTGTAATGTTAAAATGTTAAACTCATATCTCTTACATATGAGAACTTCAAACCTGTCCATATTTCTTCTCAATGTTATCACCTTTTTACTCAGATTAAACACCCATGACAGTAATCCTCAAAATGAAGCAACTAAAAAGCTCTAAGAAGGGATGTGAAAGTTTGCAGGAATGAAAATACAAGTGTAAATGGTTCAAATAACCTCCTGACCATTCATCTACATCTACCAAAATTCCAAATATCCATCGCTTATGATAATAAGAAACAACTGAATTAGCATGAAATTGCCTGAGCATGCATCCCAGGACATGATCCCTCTTTATTTGGGACATACTTTTAGGTTAATAGCAGTAACAACCCAAACTTGTTCGAGGCAGATGTGTGTCTAACATGAGTCTGGTCCTGCTGGAGGTTTCTGACTGTCAAAGGAAGTTTGTCCTTGCTACTGTAACTTGCTAAATGCTGCAAAGTGCTCTGCTCATGGTGGATTAAGATGAGATCAGACTGAGTAGAAAGTAAAAATAGAAAGTAGGACATCACTATCATCTTTCTCTCTCTCTTCACCTAATCTATCCCTCTTTCCAACCCCAACTTAGTCAAGGCAGATGGCTGTCTAACATGAATCTGGTTCTGCTTGAGGTTTCTGCCTCAGATCAGACTGAGTCCTGTCTGTCAGATGGGACTGGATCTTATCCTGTCTTGATGTTGGATCTTTGTTAATAATAGAAGTAGGGTCTAGACCTGCTCTGTTTGACTGTTTGGCGTTATATAAATAAAGATTGATTGATTGATTGATCTACACAGTTCATCATTAAATTCTTTAGTACTCTTGATTTTAATGTCCTCATATCTTGAACTCATCTCCTCAGTCACCAACATCAGTATGTTGTTCACTCTGTCTAGAGCATAGACTGTATGAGAAGATAGACTACATAACTGCTCCTCTAAAGCAAAGCCAAAATAACTAGACCTCCCCCTGGTGACTGGCTGCAGCATAGGCCATGAAGCATGCTTTCTGCCATGATATTTGGTCCTCATCATGCTGATTTATGTTCCTTTTAGAGAAGTTATGATTTGAATGGTTACATTATGTTAAAAAGAGTGGATGTTATGTCATGATTGATGCTTCTGTTGAGAAATGCAGGCTTCTGCAACATATTTACCGGATTAGTAAGGCAGAGGAGGAACCGAGAGAGAAAACGTAACAAACACAAGAGTCACTGAACTTTCCTCGACCCTGAGCGTCTGCTTCAACTCACCACGGACCTACTTTGACCCACTAACCCACTGCAGCAAGTTTGATAATGTGACTGACTCTCAATGTGCTTTGAAACAGTATATGACATACCTTGGTCTCTGGACTCTGCTTGTGCAAACTCCTCCAGGTTTGCGTCTATCAGGTCGGCCAGCTTGTTGAGGATCTGGGCTCGCTGCTCTGGGCTGCGGGCAGACCAGCCGGGGAAGGCTTCTTTAGCTGCTGCCACCGCTGCCTCCACCTGCAAGCAGTGAGACGTTAGGTACTGTGACTTTCAGGTACTACATAGGGTTGATGACCCCAAAATAAAGCTGAGGGCTTCCATGATTATTAAATTATGATTGTTTCAGAAATTCTTCCATGAAGTGTCAATTTTTCTAAGTTCACCCTGTGTTTCCCTCTGACCTCTGAGAGCTCAACCTCACATCTTAGGTCCACGTTAAGGGGACTCTCATTTCACAGAGGTGCAGAAGAACACTGCACATCACTTGGCAGTCTATGTTAACATTTAGATACAGTCACATATTACAAACGTATTCCAAGGCTACAAATAGCTGTTATTCTGCTGCTGTTTAGTGCAATGCAGTAACGTTTATTGACATGTGACATGATCAATGATTACTTCACAGTTGACTCTGTCAAGAGCAAAGGTGCTTCCTCTGACTGCAGGCCCTCTGAAACACTGTTCACACGCAGGATCTGATCTAACCTGGATTCTTATGCAACTATGCATGACAAATAAAAAAAAAAGCACCATCATGGGGAATCCTGCATGCACTACATTCATAATGATCCACTTAAATGTAGTTCATGGAAAATTAAATTGAGCATGGCATCTGCACTAACATATAGAGAAGATGACCTTTGAGGCTTATAACTATCATTCAATGAGGCCTGTTAAAGGAGGGCATGGGGATGATTAACTTGAAAGCACTACTTCAAAAGCAGCAGAACAGAAGGTTGCAAAATTACAACACATGACAAACGCTAGTTTTCACAGAGTTAGAAGCGTTGGAATAAAACTATTCTGCATGATTTAGGCTTTAAAAGTGTTTTATGTTTGCAGGAACTTAAAGCCATTTGGTCTCCAATAAGGCTACAGCTGGGGAATTGTAAAATGCACCATGCAGTAGTGAGAAAAGACTGTAGTATCACAGGACTACTCTACCCACCTCGTCTTTGCCGCTGTCAGGCACCTTGCAGTAAACCTCGCCGATGGACGGATCATATGAGTCGATGTGGCTCTGACACGGAACGAACTTCCCCCCGATGAAGTTCTCCAACACCAGAGAGGAGCGCTGATCCGAGGCTGTAGACATGTTTGTGTAAAAAAGTGTGCACGAACTACAGAAGTTTTAAAAACAGAAGCAGGTTTCTGCAGGAACTGTCTCCAGCGAGAACACCAAGTTCAGACAGAGATTGTCTGTGCTCTGGTCCTCCCACTACGATCTGCCCTGTCACATTCCATTGTAAAACAAGTGTGTGTGTGTCTGTGTGTGTGTGTTTGGCTAATTATTGTCCCAGGCAAGCACTGGCCTGTCATCACCTCTTTTACTGTCATTAAAAACCATCAAATCTAAGATAAATCACATTGTTGTTGTTGTTTTTATATCAATGTACTTAATACATTATCTGGTTATTTGACTTAACTTTTAAATCCCCCCTTGTATTTCACAAACAGGAACTTTTTTTGGTGTGACTCATTCAATCTTCTCTGACTTTTTTGTGTGCATGTGACTTCATTTTCATCCTCGACCTTTGAAACAGAATTCATCCATCAAGAGGTGATTGTCCCTAAAGTGCTAAAAAGAGCCAATCAGCTGCTTTGATGATGCAGGATCATATGATCAGAATTCAATGACCTGCCTCAATGTTTGAATCTTAAACACATAAATGTTAAAGATTAACATTTATCATGTTTCTGGAGCTTGTGTCTCATCAATAAATTGAAAGTCACAGAACTATAACTCTCATATTTAATGTGTCGTAGTCCTACTTAAGATCAGGGCACTTCAGATGAAGAATGAATTCAACTTTCTGTCATTACAAGGAAAATGTAAATTGCAGACAGTAGTCTTAGAGATATGGTCATGGTAGGTTGCATTTAGTGTTTGGAAAAAAATCAGTGTTAGAAGCCTCTTTCACACATGCTTCTGAAATTACATTTTAATAAAGTTATATTTTTGGCCCTTTTTGCCTTTATCTGATAGGACAGCTGAAGAGAGACAGGAAATGTGAGGAGTAGAGTGGGGGAAGACAAGCAGGAAATGGTCAACCAGTCGGGTCGACCCCTGCGACGAGGGCTGTAGCCTCTGTATGTGGGGCGCTAGACCGCTTGGCCACCAGCGCTCCCCTGAAATGACATTTTTAGGAGCTCCGCCCCCCAGAAATGTCCAGTCGCTTGTGCACACATGGGTCTCACAACATGAAGTAATCCCCGTCATGACAGTGTTATGTTTACAACATGATGTTTTTTATCAATGCTACATGTAAATAGACGGATACGCAGACATCCTCACAGTTCACATCTTGGAAATGAATCTCCTTCTTCAATCTCTGATGTTTTAATTCATCCTCTTACGACCTGTCGCTCTTCTGGATTGGCAGCAGCCACGATGTGAATATACCCAACCTCGCCCACTCGCTTGTGGTGATTTTTCCTGCGGTGTTATGACGTCAGGTTGACCCGACTTCAAGCTGGATTTTTAGGGTGCTAGCACGAAAAATTTGAGTGAAAATTTGTTTGGGTTGACACATTCAGCTGTCCCCTAAAGTTTCTTGAAGTTTTCAGGAGTTTTTGGGTATGTGGACACAGCCACAGTGAGGACCCAGGCTGCACACTTTGAGCACATAGCCTCTGTACATGGGGCAAACACTTTAACCACTCTGTTAAAACCAACACCAATCACTCCCTGATGCATCTGATTGAATGAATGTGTGCAGTTTTGTTTAGATAACTGGAGATCTTGCATGTTACTGAACACTGCCATCCAGAGGCAGCTGGGGGAACTACATCCTGAGATTTTCTACAGCAAAAAGTTGTCTACAAAAAGATACAAACAAAGAAATCCTCACTACTGTTAACATCTGTCATTACAGGCATTGGAATTGGATTGCAGTTCTCATTTCTATCACTATCTTCCACTTTAACCTTCTGTAGTCACACATGCATTTCATATATCCTCACGAGTCCACAGCTGGAAACTTAAAGCTAAGTATGTGACCTTTATTCTGCACATATTGTTCTTTCTGATTTAGTGAGGCGTGTGTTTTCTGGGGCTTTCTACATGAACAGGACTCCCAGCTGTGGAAATGAGCTCATTTCTCCGATGGTACGAGCAGAGAGAGCGACAGTTTAACAGAGAGCTGCCTGAGTTTCTCTTTTGATGAATCTGTTGATTCTTCATGGAGTATCAAGTTGTGTTCAAGTGTGTGTATATGTGTAAATATATATATTTTTGTCCTCTCACATGCATACATTCTGTATGTTTTGTGGCTATGTCTGTGGATATCACTATGAATGATGAATGATGGAAGAAAGAGGCATCATTCTATCAACTCATGTCTGTTCAGTGATGTTTATGTCCAGGATGGTGGAGGAGTGGGATTGGGGTTGGGAGAGCTCTATTTATTTATATACTTATTTACTTAGTTTATGATGATGATGATGATGATGATGATGATGATGATTATAAGACATTTTTTTAATTGTATTTCATTAGTATAATTATTACCATCATAATTATTCATTATTATTGTCGTTATTAATTGTATTAATAAATTATTGTTATTTCTTTTTATTATTGTTATTATTCATTATATTTAATTATTATTACTATTGTTTTTATTTAATTTTTAGTATTATTGTTATTACTATTATAATATATATATATGTTTTTGTGTTTTTTTTTTTAACTATCTTTTAAGTTTGTTTTCCTTTTTTCTTTTTGTTGCCTATGTCTCTGTCCTCTACTATTATTGCCCTATGGGGTTTTAATGATATGGCTGAATCCAAATTTGTGCAATGTTATGCAATTTTAAAGCTACTGAAAAACAACCAATAAACAATTGATCACAATAAATAATTAAATTAAGTGTAGACTGTCAGAAACAGTAGAAAAGCATGTTTCCCGAGGTGAAACACTACAACTTCAAGTGACTTACTTTGTCCACAATCCAAAGTAACAAATTTACTACAAAAGAGGCAGATGTGTGTCTAACATGAGTCTGGTTCTGCTGGAGGTTTCTGTCTGTTAAAGGAAGTTTGTCCTTGCCGCTGTAACTTGCTAAATGTTGCTAAGTGCTCTGCTCAGGGTGGATTAAGATGAGATCAGACTGAGGCTTCTCCTGTCTTGATGTTTGGTCTTTTTTAATTATTTAACACAGAGTACGGTCTAGACCTGCTCTGTTTGTAAAAGCGTCTTGAGAAAAGTTGTTGTGATTTGGTGCTGTACAAATAAAGATTGATTGATTGAAAAGATCAGAAAGTATCTTCTTAATTGTAGCTGAAATCAGAGGCTGAATTTTAGGAGTAAATGAAAAAGTAGTGGATTAGTTGAATACTTGAAAATGATTCCAAATGTTGTCAGATCTCTGCTTCATGCTGAGGAAAATAAAAACTCAGAACCACTCGTTTTTTAACTTGTTCATTTTGCATCATCTCCCCTCCCACCAACACGTCTGATTCAACACATGGAGAAAAAGATACATCCCCGTCCGTATACACCCCTCCGTTTAAGTCTCTGATAAAAGCAAAAACACCCAGAAGCACTTTGAAAAGCGTCGTGCAGTTTTACCACACACTTTCACTTTTCTGTCTTTTGTTAACATAAATTAGAATTCTGTCTTTTAATCCTGACAGAGCTGAAAACTCAAGTTTCCCTTTTATTAAGTTCAAAACCTCAAATAGATTGGACCTCTTATCCTTGGCTGTGTAATTTGAGATGTAAACATACTCAAAGTAAAAGTCACACACACTCCTGCATGGCGTGACGTCACATTCTTTCATTCCTTAATTGTAAAATGAGTCATTTCATGTGAGCAGCTCCTCTAAGGAGATCCTCGTTGAGCTAAATTAGTGATGTAAACTGTAAATTTAATCCTTACATTGCAGCAGAGTAAATATCATCCTCACACCTCAGCTCAGATTGGACTATCTGTGCTGGTTCCTCTACTCAGATTCTGACTTGTTCAGCTTTTATCTATACTCAGCCTTCCAGATTCTCCTTCATGAGAGGACAGCGACATGGGTCACTGCGGGACCATCTCACAGAATCACTTATTGATTCTGGTAAATCAGATTTACAGGCTTTTGCTAAACCGGTGTGATTGCAGGAAATGTGGAGCAGGGTTTTTCGGGCTGCTCAGAATCTTGCCATGTGGTCAGTATCTGAGAAGTTAGTGTTGATCAGAGCTGGCAGGTTGAACAGCTACTAAAGCCAGGCAGAGATGGATGGATGGATGGATGAGTGTGACGCTCTGGGTCTCTGGAAGAATTGCACTTTGTCTCTTGCTGCATGCAGTCTGCAGAACAGCTCCTGACTTGTTCTGTGTCCACGGGAAGGCTCGTCATTCTTTGATCTGCAGGGAAGAAAACACTAATTTAAACTGGAGGATGCACAAGGTTTACAATCGTTATAAATAAATACTTCTTCAACCTTCAACTTCTTCTACTAGTTCAACCCTTGCATGAGACTTCCACCAGATCTGCGTCCAGTCCATCTCCGATCCACTTCGGTCCAGCTCCGTGCTCTCTCATCTGTCAACACCCATCTGTTGCATTTACAGAACGCAGCACAGAGCAGGACTGCCGGTCAGATGGAGTCTGTTTTCCCGCTTTTATTACTGAATCAAGGATTCTCCTCCTCCTCTCCTCATCCATGTTGTCTTTCTGGTCCTCTGAAAACCTCTGACCTGTTGACTCCAGGCCTGGCTCTGCTCATCGTGATGGTTTGTTGTTGTAGTTAAGTGAAATACGATCTGGTGATAACACAGAGTGTTTTATTCTGAAAATTAACCAATGTTTTCATTTTGTTTTGGTGCCTGACTTCCTGTCCTGCTCCATCTGCTCTGTTGAGATTGATGCGTCGTGCTCCTGCATCCAGCAAAAATAGAACTCTTGTGTATCTGATCCATTGCGTTTTGGCGTGCTGGATCAGAGATGCAGCCGGAACGCAACTGAGCAGATCCAGTGGAAGTTAACACACTGAATAGAATAGAAACCTATCAGATTCAGTGCCATGATGGATCAGAGACGGACCGGACACAGATCTGGTGGAATTTGCCTGTTGGTCCTCATTGCACCTTACCTCTGTGACAACTCCTGCAGCAATGGTTGAACCAACATATCGCAGCATAAAGCGTCCTAACTCCTTGTAGTCCTTGTACAGTTCTAATGACACGGGCCTCTGAGTCTGAATCTCCACGATGGCGTTCATACCCTTACTCAAACACCTTCATAAGAAACACACAGAGAGAGGCAGTGAGGAAAACTAGACAAGGCTTAAAGTGTTCAAATGTTCAAACGAGGATCAGCACTGTTTAATGTGGATTAAACCCCAATGCAAGGAAAATATAAGTACACTCACTTTGGTTTCTTCTTTAGGACCTCACCGCTGCTCTTATGAAGAACACTTACAAGTTTCCTAATGGTGGCTGGCTCACTGACTGTTTGGTAATGCAGCAGTACCTACACCAGACACACACACACACATAATGAATAAAGATGCACGGTCAACTTTAAGATGAATAATTCACAAAACAGTTGTTACTGTGTTTGTGTGTTAGCTTCTGTTTGCTTACTGGGAAGCCTTTTGTGATGGGGACCTCGATATTGAAGAGAAGGACTCGAGCTTTGAACCGGGTACAGGCTCGAATGGGCTCCTTGGGATTACAGAACACACAGCCCACACTGCGAAGAAGCAGTCATCACTCATTATAGACATCAACACACACAATCCAAATACATCTGGAGGAGACATCAATAAAAGAGGACAAAAACAGATTATGTTTCATGCATTAGATGAATACAGGCAACACTTTTCCTTACTTGATCTTGATGATGTCCATGCCTGTAACTGTGAGGCTCACATGGTCTCCTGCTGCAGCCCAGTCCAGAGGCTCATCGTGTAGAGTGATAACTGCAGAGCACAGAGACAGAGTGCAGGTCACACAGCTGCCACAGGATGGCAGTGTTCATCACAGATGTGTTAACTGTCATCCAGACTCATGATACAAGTAAACTCATACAGAGGAGCAGACACATTAATAAAGAATAAAATGAAACTCTTGGTGAGGAATGCTTTGAAATGACTCTTTATGTATAATACTGTATCCTTAGTAATATATCTTAAAGCATAATATTATGTGATTAACTAGTAAGTAAATATAATCACAGTGATAGTTGTTACATGATGACAATGTGCCTCTGGACAGTGAGCTCTCTGGGTGTTTTTAAAAGTAAACTTCTAACCAAGAATAATTTCTTTATAGCCCTGTATTGCATTATGACCATTTTTACTAGTATTAACATGTTTGAGCATTATTTTTCTTTTTTTCTATCTTATCATATTTCATTTTTATTTCTTCTATTTTTCTGTTTTTTTTTTTTTTTTTACATTTTGTTGTAATGTTTTCCTCTATTTCTCAGATATTTATGTGATTTTATTTTATCGCAATGATCATTTTACCAATTAACATTTTTCGCATCATTTTTATTTTTTTTCTATCATATTGTATTATTATTATTTAATTTTTGTGGTTGTTTTTTACATTTTGTTGTAATGTTTTCCAGTTATTTGTCTGATATTTATCTGATTTATTTTATTGATTTCATCGTAATGATTTTATTTTTAAGTAATTATATTATCTATTAACACTTTTTAGCATCAATTTTATAGTCTTATTTTTTTCTATCTTTTCCTATCATATTTTATTTTTATTCATTTTCTATTTCTATTCATTTCATTTAGTTTTCTGACATTTATCTGATTTAATTTTATTGATTTTATCGTACAATGACTTTATTTTTATTTCTAAGTAATCATTTTACCTATCAACATTTTTAAGCATCATTTTTATTTTTTTTATCTTTTTCTATAATTTTTTTTTTTATTTATTTAATTTTTCTGGTATCTATTTATTTATTTTTACATTTTGTTGTAATGTTTTTCATTTCTTTTTCTGATATTTATCTGATTCTATTTTATTTTATTTTATGATTTTATTTTTATTTTTAAGTAATCATTTGACCTATAGTTGTTGTTTTCTGTCTCGCTGGTTTCTTTTATTTTGTGAAGCACTTTAGGCTTCAGGCTTGAAAGTATGAAAGGTGCTTTATAAACACAAAGGAGTTGAGTTGAGACAAAACTTGAAATTACAGTAATGTGAAACAAGAATAAAAGTGTCACCGTTTGGCGTGCGTACTGATCACCTAGCTGTGTTAAATACTACATTCTGATTGGTCAAAACTGCATGACATACAATAGTTACAACAGCAAAGCAGCTCAAGGGATCACACACACAAACACGTCATATCAATCTGAAAAAGAAGTCTGGCACATTTCCTTTCTGCCTGTTGACACTATGGCAAAAATGTTATTTTCTATGTGACTCACTTTGTGTCAGAAACTTTCTCACCCTGTCAGGATGCGACTGACTTAAAGATTCCCTGCCTTGAATTAACCTGCCTGTACTCTCAGATCTTCCTCCTCCATGCTCGTTTAGACTCTTTGGGGTCTCAAGCTTTCTGTCGTGCAGACCATCCTGTCTGAAGCCGTCTCTACCACAAGCTACCCATGACTCTGACTCAAATCCTACCCACCTCCTATACCCACCTTTCTAAATTTGCAATCACACGACATCTGACTATTACTGTGAATCATGTTTTGTCTTTTAAATTGCATATTTTCTTGTATTGCATATTGTTTTCTTATTTGTAAGGTGATCTCAAGTGTCTTGAAAGGGGCCCGGAATAATTGTATTGTAATTGCATTATCGTCAATATTAGAACAAAGATCTTTTGTGTTTTATTATCTTGTTAATTTCTGTTATTTTGGTGAGTTTAATTTCCTTTCTTGAGTTTTAACATCTGATTTTACCTCCAGTGTTTCCTCATTAAAGGTGACATATCACGCTTTTTTCATCAATATATATTGGTCTAAGAGGTCCCCAAAACATGTCTTTAAAGTTTATGCTCAAAAAAACACTTTGAAATCAGATTTTGGCATGCCTGAAAAACCCTCTTCTTCAGTCCTCCTCAGAACACTCTGTTTTCTCTCTGACCACGCCCCCTCAGGAAGTGGACGTGCCTCGGCTGTCCAGTACGTTGATCTAATGTTTACATGTTGGCTGAATATACACGGCTGCTCACAGATCACGTTACTTCAACCCTCTGAATCTGATCCAGAATCTGATCCTGACGGAGAGGCGCCTGTAGCAAGACCTTTCTGAAGGATTGGTCACAGATTTAGTGTTTCTTGTTGTTTTATTTATCAGTATGTCGACGTGTGTCTTGGTACACAGCTACGAACATGTAGCTATGTAGCTATGCTAACTAGCGCTAGCACTTTATCCATGATAAATAAAAATCATCCACTAGATCTTCAAATCTGCAGACGTGGGGAGTAAAACCGACCTTTGTGTTTATTAAGACAGCCTACAACTAGCATGCCTCCCTCCTAAGCTCCTTGTTAGCACACATTTGTGCAGGTAATGAAAAACGGAGGGGGGATTCAGTATTATTTTATACAGTCTATGGGCTGAACAAGCTCCAAGCTCTGACTCCGTGACAGACCGGATATTGTTGTTACGTAACAAAAACACGGAAGTCTGAAACGGCTTGTTTCACACACATTTACAGAAAGATTTGGAGAAATCAGAACAGGGGCAGAATGGATTTTTTTCATTCTCGGGGGGTTTGTAGACATGCCAGGGACACATATTCCAGGTAGAGAACCATTAAAAAGTCCATTTTGCATGATATGTCACCTTTAAGATGTTATGATTGCGTTTCCTCACTTCGTCAACAACAGGGATTTTTATGTGCAGCACTTTGTGTTACAATTAAAGTCTGATTGATTGATTATTATTATAACTAGAGCATGTTCCAGGCTCCACTCTGAATAGTACTGAAGCCTTGAATAGACTTTAACTAGCCTGCTTGATAACTGTCTTTATCACAAAGCACGTGAGCATCTTTTCAGTCCCTGCAGCACTGGTGACCATATAAGAACCAAAGTTTGCCATCATCACACCAGACTAGTAGCAGTGTGCGTACCTTTGACCGTGCAAGTTTCGTTGGGAGGCATGGCCAGTATCCTGTCTCCGGTCTGAATGTAACCCGCCTCAATCTTTCCTGTTACACAGAAACCTGAACCCTGGTCTGGGAAGAGAAAAATGCAACATCAGCAACGTCTTGCATTGAGAAACAGAGAAATGAGAAGAGACCTGAGACAATATTACAAACAGTGTAATCATGTATGAGTGAGTTTTTACCTTTGAACACATCTGACACGCACAGCCTGAAGGGTTTGTCCACAGACCTCTGAGGGGCTTTGAAGGCATCTTTAGCAAAGAGGGGAAAAAGACAAGATTGAGAAAGAGGAAGGAGACAATGAAGAGCAGGACAACAGACATTATAGAAGTCTCCTGGTGAGTCACTTTCTTGTGATTCACCAAGTCCTTCCTGGCATATGGTGACCGCTGTCCAAAACACGTAAGCAGAACTCCAAAGAATGTATATTTCATTTCCCTTTCACTTACATACTTCCACAATTTACATACTGCTGAAGTGAGTCGGTCTAAAGTAACATTCCCCTTCAGATCTGTGATTTCAGTATCAAACATTCAAACGTCGTCTGTAAGTGCCACAGGTGGTTTCGTACTCCTCTTGGCTCTGGGTACAGTTTGATACTGTGGCTTTCATAGGTCATTTCTAGGACTGACAGAAAGTGCCATCACCTTAGAATATTTCTTCCCCTCAAGCAGCAGATTCACTTTTTCCACTTTGACAAAGGACTCATAAAGTAACATGCATGCTGTCACAGTGCAAAGACTTGTGCAGGGATTTCTAGGGCCACTTTAAAAGAGTTTGGTGAATGCCTTTGGTTGAAGAACCACTTCAAAACATCATCAGACTGTATTTTTTCAAGCAAGTTTTTTAAAGAACTCTCTTAAAAAAGTGAAGAGAGATTTCACAGTGTCGTCGTTATTCACCTGAAAAACCTAAAAGCAGCAAAAATCCCCCAAAAGTATCTCTTATTGTTGTGGTTGATCTTCCTCTATCTAGATCTAGATTACTGTAATTAACTTGCGAAAGATCATAAAAATAGAAGTTGTGTTCCATCTATTTCTAAGGAACCCACCAAAAAAGGGAAGACATACAGTTTGTGCATCTGCAATTTTCACTAAGAGATCTGTGTTGGAGTATGAGTGGTAAAACGGCTTTGTGCAGCTTTAGTCCTGACAGAGAGCATTACCGATCTGTTCCAGCAGGCTTGGACCTGAGAACCACGAGGTGAGTTCAGACACTGAACTCCTGGTGGTGAGATTCTCTCCTGACAGGCCGCTGGTGGGGACGTAGAAAACATCTGAGTCCTGAAAACACAAAACAACGCTGGATTAAACAGAGAGCGTGAGAACACGTGAAGCTAGATATGTAAAGTACCTCTTCACACTAAGATGTCGAGATGTTTGGTGACTTGGTGCAAACTCACCTTGAATCCTGCCTGCTTGAGAAAATGGCCAAGTTTGGTGATAATTTCTTGGAAACGCTCTTGTTGCCAGTTGACCTGTTTCGTACACACACCACCCACACACACACACACACACACACACACACACACACAGACAAAGAAAAAACATACAGACAAAAGTTTCTCCTTTAGCACAGCTTAAAGATAGAAAGCATCATGCAGATTATCTCACAAATGTCTCTATAGAATATCAAAACTCTATATCTGCAAAATAATTATTCAAACTCTGTTTTTTAGCAAATCTCTCTTAAATCTCTCTTCTTCAGTTTTTTTTTTTAATATTTCAGCCACTAAAAGATCCAGATTTGTATCTTAAGAATAACCTCCATGATGATCTTGTTTGTCCATGTTGTGCATCCTTAAAGGTGACATATCATGCAAAATTGACTTTTTAATGGTTCTCTATCTGAAATATGTGTCCCTGGCATGTCTACAAACCCACCGAAAATGAAAAAAATCCATTCTGCCCCTGTTCTGATTTCTCCACCTTTCTGTAAATGTGTGTGAAACGAGCCGTTTCAGACTTCCGTGTTTTTGTTACGTCACAACAATATCCGGTCTGTCACGGAGTCAGAGCTCGGAGCTTGTTCAGCCCATAGACTGTATAAAATACAACTCAACCCCTCCTCTGTTTTTCATTACCTGCACACATGTGTGCCAACAAGGAGCTTAGGAGGGAGGCATGCTAGTTGTAGGCTGTCTCAATAAACACAAAGGTTGGTTTTACTCCCCACGTCTGCAGATTTGAAGATCTAGTGGATGATTTTTATTTTTCATGGAAAAGTGCTAGCGCTAGTTAGCATAGCCACATAGCTACATGTTCATAGCTGTAGCTGTAGCTGTAGCTGTGTACCAAGACACACGTCGACATACTGCCAATTAAAACAACAAGAAACACAAAATCTGTGACCTATGGTTCAGAAAGGTCCTGCTGCCTTTCTGGCAGAGGTCGGTTTTACTCCCAACGTCTGCAGATTTAAAGATCTAGTCAGGGTTCCCACTCTTTTCCAGAGATCATTTTCCAGGACATTTTCATTGATGATCAAGCTGGTATGACAGTCTAAATTTAGTTCCTAATTTAGTTCCTAAATAGAATATGAAATATGTTCCTCTCAGTGGAAGTCTACATTGAAAGACATGTAGTCTATGGCTATCAATGAAATCATCTCTTACATACTTAAAAATGATGGCAAATTGATAATAGAATAATGCAACCACAGATGTACAGCTCTTCACTTTATTAGTGCAACCAAGTAACAATGATGGGCAACATCTCAGCTTTCTCTTTTCTCAAAAAAATATAAAATGAGCTAAAAAGAAAACAAAAGAGCCTGCAAAGGAATCAGGAAGCTTCCTTACTGAAATAATTAAATAATAATAATGATCAGAGGATCAGTGCAATAATGACCTAAATAGAACTGAATGACAAAAATGGCCACAAATGTTTCTCAAATCAGACTCAAAATATACCTGCTTAATCATGATATTCATCCTGCTAAGTGGTCGATATAAAATAAAGCAAATGGCATGTTTTTTTATTTGAGTTACCGTAAACTCTGAGAAAATCTCACCGGTGTAAAGACGCACTCTGTATTTGAAGATCTCTCAGAGATTTAAAAAAGTTTAAACTGTCTTCCTGCATGGCGATGTCTATTATGATCAGGGATGTCTATAACGTGGAGTTTCTGTGCAGCTGTGTCGCTCTTTTTGTTCCGTTTGTTTTCACTATCGGGAGTTTGCACTCCTACTAGGTAGAGCAGGGGTTCTCAAAC